>NW_022103968.1:36819844-36862306 GCF_000313985.2 Echinops telfairi | reverse complement strand
TTTCCTCTATTTCCTTTGACTTTCCTCCTGTCCCACTTTCATGCTCAGTCTCCACCTGGTTTTCAGCAATTCTTCTTGGTTACGTTACCCTTGATCATGCCCTACCAGGCCTCCCATATCCTCCTCACCACTGATTTGGATCATTTGTTGTTCTCTGGTTCAAATATTCTTTTTAGTCACTTTCACCCAATAGATGTAAAGTTGCAGGGTTACCACAGAGATTATATGCTCTACAAAGCCTAAAATATATACAGATACATTTGTTGGTCCCTTGCCTTGATAATACACAACTTGCATAACCCATCATTGAATATCTAGAAGGATCTTTATTGCTGTTGTTGTTAGGTGCCATTCAGCCCATAGCAACCCTATGCAAACAGAATACTGCACAGTCCTGTGCCTCCTCACAATTGTTCCTATGCTTGAGCCCATTGATGCAGCCACCGTGTCCATCCATCTTGTTGAAGGCTTTCATATTTTTCAGTGCTCTTCCACGTTGTCAAGCATGAAGTCCTCCAGGGACTGGTCTCTCCTGGCAATATGCCCAAAGTATGTAAGACAACATCATGCCATCCTTGCCTTTAAGGAACACTCTGGCCTTACTTCCAATACACATTAGTGTGTCCTTTCAGCAGTCCATGGTACTTTCAATATTCTTATTCAGCACCATAATTCAAAAAATTAATTGTTCTTCAGTCTTCTTTATTCAGTGTCCAACTTTCACATGCATGTGAGGCAATGGAGAATACCATGGCTTGAGTCAGGCACACCTTAGTCCTCAAAGTAATATCCTTGTTTTTTAATACAAGAGATCCTAGGCAAGATGTACTAAAGCAATCCTTCTTTTGATCTCTTCATTGTTGCTTCCATGAGCACCAATTGTGGATCCAAGAAAGACAAAATCCTCGACAACTTTTCTCCATTTATCATAATGTTACATATTGGTCCAGTTATGAGGATTTTGGTCTTCTTTACATTGCATTGTAATCCACACTGAAAGTTGCAATCCCCTTTAAAGAAGGATCTTTAAACCCTGTGTATCCTTTCTGCCTCCCAAAGACCATACTTAGATCATCCAATGGGGGTTTGAATGTTCATCGAACTCTGTAAACTTTTGAGTAAACCCTATTTCCTAATTTCCTCTTCAGGTAGTGGATTTAAGCCACTATTTTCATATTTTACTTGTTAGAGACTAACCCCACTTCAAAATTTTATAAAGGCAAGAAAGCTACCTGATAAGAATAATGGTTAACTTTTCCCTGTGTATATCCTGTAGGCAAATAACTTGTGCTAAGACATTTTTTAGTAAGCATATACTTGCCATCATGCCATGAATTAGGCCCTGATGTTTCACTGATACATTTTTCAAATAACAGGGAAGGGGATAAATTATGAAAATTAATCCAACAAACAATTGTTGAATGCTTACTATGTACTGTGTTACTTGCATTATATAATCCTCATGAAAACTCCTATGGAACCTGTACTTTTATTATACCCATTTAAGTGATGGGAGAACTGAGGCAGAGAGTGGTTATTTATCCTGAGTTACATAGCCACTAATATATTGCACCAGAATATGATCTTGGGCAGTCTAAACTACAAAATTAGATTTCATTGATTTACTTGTTCATTTGTTCATTCATATATTATCCATTCTTTCATTCTATCAACAAATATTTATTGAGAGCCTGCAGCGCTTCAGTCTTGATTTTAAGCATACCACAGCGATGACGAAGACCTTGCCTACTTGGAGCCTTGCTCTATTAATCAGTTTTCTATGATGCCAACTTGACCTCTAAGATGTGTTGCTGTTAGTAACTTTTTTCAGCTTTTCATGAAAAAAAGATATCAAGAGACGATCTGCTAACTGGAAGGTATTTTTCCAGTCAGAGAAAACAACTTCTTTTAGTAGGCACAGAAGAGGAAATTATTCAAGCCTGATATTGTTTATTTCTCCTGGAACTACCAAAGGTCAAGCCATCACAGCTTCTGAAACTATGATTGGTTTCATCACCCTGAAGGTAAAAAAGTCAAGGTCAAGAGTCCCTAACTTATCATAGAGCTAATTGTTGCCCTGCTTTCATTTAAACCAACTTCTCTTCGGTCTTCTGTAAAATTGGATAAAATTATTAAGGAGCCTGGTCACGAAGTCTTTAGTTACAAGCAGTAAGAAATACACTGATGTGCCATTATGGTCACGATGGGGGTATGTGTAATCTGTGTGTGTGCGTGGGGGTGTGTGTGTTCAAGATAGAATGGTGAAGGAAGAGGGAGAAGGCCACCCTTGGCACTTTGCCATCTCTTCTTCCCGCCATGCTCTTCTTTTCACTGCTGGCCAGTAAAGGGTTACTCTTAATGCCCTGCTGAAATGTTGACTCATAACTAAAGCCTTTTGCCCGTCCCTGGTCTTTCTCCCTTCCTGCCAGTGGTTCTCAACCTTCCTAATGCCATGACCCTTTAATACAGTTCCTCATGTTATGGTGACCCCCCAACCATAAAATTATTTTCGTTGCTACTTCATAACTGTCATTTTGCTACTGTTATAATCAGGCGACCCCTGTGAAAGGGTCGTTCAACCCCCAAAGGGGTGGCGACCCACAGGTTGAGAAACACTCCTGTAGACTAAGGCTGCTAATCCTGGCCCAGCTGAGAAAGGATGTTCAAGTAATAGCTCATAAAGGCATAATTATGACTCAGAGGGAAAATTTGCATTCTGATTAAAAGTTTATTCCTGTTAACCCCCCACATGAGTAAATAAATGAAGACTTTGTTTTACTGCTTCTGCAACATCGAACTAACCCACATTATTGAACTTTTTATAGCAATTTTGTTTCTTTCACACAACTTTGTATTGCCCATTGAATTATTTAGATTTCCTCAACTTTTAAAAAAATGGAGTGTAACAAGTTTTAACAATTGGGTGTAACAAGTATTGAGTCCAGAAGAAAGAGTATTTTCTGGCCATTGCAGACCTTTTTACTGTGTCCTGGGGTCATTTATTCTATCCAAAGTGCCTTACTCACTCTACAAATATCCTTTCAGTATTTCTTAGTATCAGGTTCTGTGCTAGGTAGTACAGCATTGGACTAATCATGTAGGTGTTATTCAACAACTGGTGGTGATCTGGAGAATTCCTACTTAAACTTTGTAGTTTACAGTACTACATAATTTACAATTTATGAAACTTCTTACCTATTACTTCACTGGATTTTCTGTCTGCTCATTATAACAACCTACAAGTAAGTAAAGAAATCCTTCCGTGTACACCAATGATTAAGATCATATTATCATAGTGTCTTGGAATCTTAAAAGCTTCTGAGTGGCCATACAACTATTAGTCCCTACTCATTTGGAAGAAAGGTGAGATAAGGAAACTGAAGGTTTAGAGAAGAGAGTAGTCTATTTCATAGGTTCCCAAGCTTATTTGGCATACCACCTCCTTTTAGAAAAAAACAAAACAAAACTCAGTGTTCCACTGGCAAGTAAAAACTTTTATACTATATTCCGTAGTGCAGGATAAAGTGTAGGTATCTGCCTTTCCAGCTTCCTTGGATCATTCCAGCATTGCCTCCTCCCCCATGTGGGGTGGTGGTGGCTTAGGGGGCCAGTATCTCCCACCCACTTTGGGAAATAATGGTCTATATGAGCCATAGCCTCATCTACCCTGAGACCAGAAAAACTGGATGGAGCCTACCACTACTAACTGTTCAGGTCAGCTTTTCCAAGTGTATCCTTATTGAATAGGAGTAAAACATGAAGCAGAACTCAGCTCCTTAAAAAGTATACTCTTAATGGACTCTTTGGCACTGAAGACTCCCAGAGATTATCACTGAGATACTCTTCAAACCTTAAACCAAAATTACCCATTGAGGACTCATAACATAAAGAATGTCACTCATGAGAAATGAGCTCCTTTTAAAAATAACCCATCAGAAACCAAATGGTCAAAATTACTCTAAACAGAGATGAGTAAGGGAGAAAGGAAACTACGGTGCTAGAAATGGTACCACCAGAATGAATGGGAATGATTGGCAAATGTCACCGATATCACTGCAAAACTTGTGTAGAATTTGCTAAATGGAAACTGAATTTTCTGTGCAACTTTTCTCTTAAACACAATAAAATTATTGGTTTTAAAGCCAAATGTTATCATGTCACTTTTCATAGGAAGAAAATGAAACCCAGGGAAGTCAAATGGCTTGCCTTGACTAAAATAAACACCAGTCTTTCTTGATTCCAAATCCAATGTCATATTATAAATCGGCAGTTCTTAACCTGTGGGTCCCAGCCCCTTTGGGGGGGTCGAACGACCCTTTCACAAGGGCGTCCAATTCATAACAGTAGCAAAATGACAGTTATGAAGTAGCAACAAAAATAATTTTATGGTTGGGGGTCACCACAACATGAGGAACTGTATTAAAGGGCTGAGGCATTGGGAAGGTTGAGGACCACTGCTCTAAACCATTCAAAAAACCACACAGCCATTGATTGAGACAGTTCTGACTCATAACAACTCTATAGACTAGCATAGACTACTCCTTTGGGTTTCTGAGGTTGTAAATCTTTAGAGAAACTTAGGTTACTAAATTTGTACATTGAATTTGGCCCCAATTGAATTCCATCATTTGTGTGTGTTTGTGTGTGTTTCCCTGCTAATTTGGTCTCCAATTTCTCCTTCCTTAGAACCATCTACATTCATATTTTATGGACTGGTCGTAGTTTCTGCACTTAAGTAATCTGTCTATCATCTTTAGAGATTTAATATGACATCCCAATATAACACTTGATGGCTCAGTAAAGATAGATTCTGTGGCAGTGAGTTTGAACCCTAAAGATTGGAGTAAATCCATTATTTCCTTGTAATCTGTACATCTTTTAGTTTCACTCTCCGTTTTTCCAGCCTCCCTGTAACATGCCAGCCAACTCGACGTTGGAAAGAGAAAATTTTAGTTGATTTTTTCTAGCTCCCAAAGGAGGAAAGAAAAAACTTTCCCCCTCTCTAGCATAATGTATTTAAAGCACTTGAAAATATTAATTTAGCAAGGGCTCAATGGAAAGTAAATGTCTACAAAAGAGTGAAGGCAACATATGTACAAATCCGCATGATGCAAGCGATGTGTGGGTTTTAACAAGAGTTGTAAGAGTCCCCAATAAAATAATCTTTAAAAAAATTATGTAGCTAATGGCAAAATATTTCTCAGACTAATCTTGTCTCCTGCCTCATGCTATTTCTCTGTAATTACTTCTAATATGCTTACTTCATTTATCCTCCTCACCAACCAGCCCTAACAACCTTCCTATTTATCTTCCATATTTATCACTTTTGAGGTTTTGCTGTGTTTTCCCCATTATTGCAAGTCTATTCCTAAGCAAGCAGGACTAATTCCTTGACCACCCAGTGTGCTCCTTCTTTCAACTGAAGTTTGTCACTTGACCGTATTCCATTAAACATTTTATTAATAAATTTGGTATATTGCTCCATTTGTTTCATGTGGGTAAGTCTTTTTATTTCCTGCTGTGATTGTAATTAATAATCTTGAAGAGCACAGATTATGCCTTAACATATCCTTTATAAAGATCCCTCCAAGAAAAAAGCCAAGACGGAATAGACAACAAGATCCCTTATAGAGTGTATGCAATGATTCAGCTTTCCTTTTTTTTTTGCCCTCCAGAAACCAGCTAACATTTCTTCCCCACTGACCTCCACTCTGCTGGAGATGCACAGCCATGGGTCCTCTGGGTTCACACTTTAGTGGAAGGGCAGAGAAGTAAACCAAACAATCCAAGATAGTATGATATGTGATTGGAGAGATTAGGTGTGAGATACTATGTATGTATCTGGTGTTTTTATATAGAAGAAGCTCCTCAGTAGCTTTGAGGTGTCTTGGAAAATGACCCCTGGGCTCTAGCTGAAACTTAAAGGATCAGTAAGGGTTAAAGTAAGATTTAGCTGAAGGGGGAAGGATGGAGGATGCTAGGACAAGCTATTCATAGGGTGGAAAACGTCTTTTTCTGGATAGTAAAGAGGTTTATTATGGTTGGGACGTGGCGTTCACGGGAAGGGGTTGTAGAAGGGACAGAGGGATCTGTTGATGCATTTTGTAGGTGCTATCCAGTTGGTTCCAACTCATAATTGACCGTACACACAACAGAATGGAACACTGCCCACCCAGTGTGATGCCATCCTCACAGTCACTTCTGAGTCTGAGCCCATTATTGCAGCCACTGTCAGTCTATCTCATCAAGGCTCTTCCTTTTTCTTTTTTTCCCCACTAACCTTCTACTTTACCAAGTATGATGTCCTTGTCTACAGACTGGCCCCTTCTGATGACATGTCTAACGTACATGAGATGAACCCTTGCCATCCTCACTTCTAAGGAGCATTCTGGCAATACTTCTTAAGCAGATGTTTATTCTACGGCACTGTGCATTGTTAGCTCTCTCTATAGTTTATGTCTACCTAAGAAGGGCTGGTTGCACATTGAAAAGCCCACAGTCCTTCTTTGCCTAACCAATGAACTGATTTCAAAAATGGAATAGCTATTTTAAAAATAGCATTATTATCTTTATAATTTATCATACTCTTAAATAAGTTGACTTTTTTTATTATTTCAGACTATTTTACATACCTAAGAGTGTTGTTCAATCTTTAACATACAGAATGTCTTTAACATAAAAAACTATCCTCTATATACTAAAAATCTTCCTAGGGAGATTTTAGGAGATGTTAAAAGTTAACATAGGTGTCCCACAAAGACAAATGAATTTATTTCATGGCTGCATAATTACAATTCAAAATCTGTGACTGCTGCAAATCAGTGGATTGAGGACTGGGACAGGAACAAAGAACTGAGGAATTTCCAATCACACTGACCAATTTATTTTTCTTATTGCATACTCCTCCAACAAATCCAATCATTCTCAAGAAATCTCTGCTAAATGTCTCTTGAATTCCTCCAGTTAACCAATCCTCATTCAGATCACTGTCACCTATACCATAGGTTCCCCCAAATTATCTGGCTTACCATCCCTTTTCAGAAACAAACAAGCAAACAAACGAAGAACAGCAGCACCTGATTAGCAATGAAAAGCTTTTGTAGTATAGACTATAATCCAGGATAAAGAGTGGGTATCTGCTTTTGAAGCCCCATGGATTATTCCAGTGTCCCTAGAGAAGTGGTATTGCCCACTTTGGGAAACAGCGATCTATATCTTCCATTACTTCAATGATCTCTTAAGGAGTTTGCCTGTAGCTCTCAGGCCAAACCATTCTCCATGGTACAGCCAGAAGACTTCATAAACTACAAATCTCATCATGCCACTCCCTGTTTTCAAAACAAAACTCTTGTTCTGAGGATAAAGCCAAACAATAAGGCCACCCCAGATCCCTATTTGTCATTACTCTGCTATAAGTGCAAATAATTAAGTTGTCAAGGCTGTAATTGTACTTGGACCCACAATCAACACCTGTGGAAGCAGCAGTCAAGAAACCAAATTCTGTATTACATTGGGGAACTCTGTGGTAAAAGACATCTTTGAAGTGTTAAAGAGCAAAAATGTCACTAAGGTGCACCTAATCCAATCACCTCATATGCAGTCGAAGACTGAGCAGTGAATAAGGAAGATCAAATAAGAATTGATGCTTTTGAATTAGGGTGTTGGCAAATCATATTGACTATACCATTGAATATACAAGCAGCTGAAAGGTTTATCAACATCTGTGATGATTCACTGGAAGAATCCGGATCAATAATCAAAAGAAATGAGTTATCTCTTTGGGGATTCCACTTATTTGAAGGGAATCATCAGTAGCCTGTGCATTCCTAAATGCTATCTATGCACTGATTCTTTATCCTTCTTTTCATTTCTTCCTTTTTAAAAAAAGTTTCTCTCTTACAAAAAAAACAAAAACCAGAAAACCCTAGCAACAAAAATAAGCTCAGTCATCAAGTTCACACACACACACACACACACACACACACACACACACACACACACACACACACGTGTATATTCAAAGCCATTAAGTTGATGCCAACTCATAGTGACCCTATAGGACACAGTAGCACTGCCCTGGTAGGTTCATGGGAGTAGAAAACGGGTTATGGTTTTAAACTGCTGATCCAGTGCATGACCACTATTGCACCAGGGCTCCTCTATTTTGTCTTAGAACTTCCCCTTAAATTTTTGGACTTGAAAAGTGTTCTTAGGAGGTATAAATAATATGGAATTGGCACATTGGTTCTGATCCTGGCAACACCAAAAGCAGCTCTGTGGTTATGCATTTGCCACTTCTCTGGATCTTGGTTTCTAATCTGTAAAATGAGCAATCAGAAAAACGGTACTGATTTTGGAATGAATCTTATTTCTTACCATTTATTTTCCCCAGCTTTGGTGGCACAATGAGTACAGCACTTACTTGGCTGCTAACCAAAAGCTTGGCAGGAGAGAAGGTCTGGCAGCCTGCTCCCAGAACGATGACTGCACAGGAAATATGAGGCGAGCATACCCTAGAGATGGTGCTATAGGTCACTCTGTGTGAGAATCGGCGTGAGGACATGCAACAGCAACGGCAAATATGCCCAGTGGTTTGCAGGCCTTTGTTTGTTTTTAATTTGCGGGTTCTTCTGGTACTTGAGATTTGTCATCATAGCCATCCCTGTCCTTCACATTGAGCGTGTGGACATTGTCCCTCGCCCCACTAGCAGAACCAAGGGACCAAAAGCAGAGCTCACTGGAACACAGCCCCGAGGAAGGAGAAGGGACACAGCAGCTGAAAGTCCTGTGTTTAAAGACGTAGAATGTGCCCATCACTTAAACCTACTCCTTGGCATTCCCTTTTGCCATTTATTTTTCCTTTGTTTTTTACCAGACAAATGTTTGAGTATGTTATCTCTTCTGCTTTAATTTTTGGGTATGTGAATTCCCCCCACACTTAGTGTGAAGGAGGTAGTTGGGGTGGTTGCTAAAGGAGAAAGCACAGCAAGCTGTCCACAAAGCCGAGGACTACCAAGCACAGGTTTTCTTACAAAGGTAATTGTTTCCCTTTGAAGTCCACTATTTTTAATTTCGCTCCTGTTATGAGAACTCTGCCTTCACTTTGACCTTCAAGTATCAATTGAATGTTCATGCCCACCATTGCCAATGCAGTCTCCCAAAATCCACCCTTAGAGGTTCATTTCTTCTGGAAAAGCTACCTACTGTTGGTCACAGGAGCCCTAATGGCTCAAGTGTGCCTTAAACATTGGACAGCTAACTGCAAGGCTATGGACCAGACTCATCAGCTGCTTCTCAGCAGAAATATGAGGCTGTAAGCTCCCATAAAGGAAACCCTACAGAGCTGTTCTACTCTGTCCTATGGGGTTGCAATGAATCCACTTGAATCCCCATGATCAAACTTAAGTCCCTAGCCTTGAGTATGATTCTTTAAAAGTATTTGAAATATTCAGATGCAAGATGGGGAAAATACCAGCTCATGTTGTATATGTTAACCACATACACAGTACTATTTTCTATTATGTATCTTAAATACACTGGAAAGGGTGTGAGTTTTCACATATTGATCTGTTTAGTCTCCGGATGAACAATAGAAAGAGTAGTACTTCAGCTGTAGCAGCAATTGGCCTAATTTGTTGTTTGCGCTTAGTGATCTCTAACTTATGGAAGTTGAGCTCAACTTGGCATCTGACATGTATATTTTTGTAAACTGGTTTTTATTAGCACTAGGAAAGTGGTCTTTGAAAGCCGTTTCAGAAAATTCATTGCTCCTGCTGTGATACTAACAAAGGCACTTTTTCTTTTACGTTATGTGCGCTCTACACAAGTTTTATTCTAAAATAGACATAAAAAGCTGGCTTCTTCTTGGTGCATTTTAAGGTTGGAATGGATCTTTGAGGTCATGTGCTGCGGCTAGGGTGGCGGTTATTGGTTTCATGGGTCTGCCTTAGAGCCATTTCCATCACCATCTATCCCTCTAGTCAAGAAGGTGACTCCTGTCAGGGGAGATAAAGCAGCATCTTGCAACAGCCCCCTCCCCCATACTGTCACTTCTGCAACCATCTCTGCTCTCACATCTACCAAAGCAAAGATGACACAGTTGTAGCACCTTTCCCCTTTTTGATACATTGTATAAGATTGAAAATCTTCCTTTGCCAATTTCCTTTTCTCCTTATGCTCAAACCTTGATGTCCATGTTCACTGTTGTTGCACCAGTGGAGGGGACCACACGAGTCACTCGCCGCTTTAGGATTATCGAATTGTAATTTTCTAGGAACTAAAAGACCAAGTACAAATAAGCGAAATGGGGGTTGTAATGGACAGTTTGGTGATTTGGGAATGTAGTAGACTAGAAGGGAATGGCTCTGAGGAGTCCTTTCATGTGTACTTTTGAATGAATGCTTCTGTTGGTCGTGGTTGTTTTTATCATGAATGGTCCCTTGTAGTTATCAAAGTGCCCCCAAAAGAATATTAGGTTGTTTACTTACTTTTTGAGCTTTTTGAATTGTAGTCAATTCTTTACCTTTCCGCTAACAACTCCCTCCCCCAGGCCCCTAAGTATCCTGCTTGCTTACAATCGCCAAAGATCATGACTTCTGGACCCACCAGAGACAAGTTCGTTAGTGAGTTTTAAATAAGGTGCAAAATCAAGGGATGTCTTGTTCCCGCTGTGGCCTAGGTGAGACTGGCGTGGGGCAGGACCCAGCTGAGTTGACAATTCTGTAAGGTCTAACACTGTTGATTTTAAGCACCACCACCCCCTCCCCATCCCCAGCCAGGGAACAACAACAACAGCAGCACAAAAATCAGACATTGTCATGACAAAAACCACCAGGAGGGGGATAGTGGTAAGCACAGGAAGAACTAAAATAATGATGATTAAGGCTACGTGGCCAGAGGAGCCCTGGTAGCAGGACTGCCAATTGGGGCCTCCGCACCTGCGAGGGGCGCGGGCCGGGGGCGTGGCGGCGGGCGGGGCCGGCGGGCAGCGGGGCCGGCGGTTGGAAGTGGGTGGAGTTGCCCTTGGAGGCGGCACCGGCCCTGGGCCCCGAGGCCCGCGGCGCCCTATCGGCCCCAGCCGAGTGGCCCCGCGGAGCCGGCGTGCTCCCGCCTGCAGGGGGAGGGCCGACAGGGCGCGGGCACCGGCCAGGCCTCGGCGGGCGCTGTTTCTCTTTCACTTTCCTTCCCAGCGGGCCGGCTCTCTGGCGGGAGACGAGCGGCGGTGGCGGCCGCGGGGTAGGTACCGGGCGGGCCTGGAGTGGCGCCGAGGGGCCCGCACACCGGCGGCCAGGGCGCTCCCCGCTCAAGTTTGCTCCCCGAGCGGGAGCAGCACCTCCAGACACCTGCTGGGCCCGCCCCACCCAGACGAGCGGAGCGGGCAGGCCGGGGGCTCGCCGCGGCGCGCTCCCCTGGGCGGAGAGGGGCCGGTGCCCGCGCCCGGCCGGGGGGAGGCGGCGCATCCTGGCCGCACAGCTGCCCGGTCCGCAGAGCCGGGCCCGCGCACCTGCCGGCCCTGCAGGGCGGGCGCGCCGTGGGGCTGGAGTCCGCGGCAGGACGCGGAAAACTTCCTCCCGCCGCGTCCTTGCCCCTGCTAGTCGGGCTTCCTCTAACTGTCTTGGCAACCGGGCTCGCCGACGGACGATCGTCATACCCCCCCATGTTGGGCCTGAGTTGTTTCCTCGTTCTGGGAACTTTGTGGTACTTTGAGCTTCTTGGCAAACCCGTAGGGAAGGTGTAGAGCCGGTACTCCCATTGTACAGAGGAGTCCACGAAGGCCCGGGCACCGAGGTTAACTTAAATGCCTTGCCGAAGTCATACGGGGCCAGGGACCAGAGCCTAGACCCCATAATCATCTGCGCTGTGTCAGCCTCCACACATTTTCCCAAACTGATAGGAAGATTACAGGAAGAACCTACCCCGTGCACATTCTCAGAGGTGACTCGTTGACTGGAATGTAGCCTTTGTTGTTTTTTAAACCCTATCAGTTACTTGCTACTTCCCTCTGAAGGCAGCAGCTGAAAGAGAAAAGTTCCCACTTAGAGAATGAAGTTAGGAAGATCAACACCTTTCGTGTTGTCTATTTTCACTGTGCATAGTCCTTGTAACAAGCTGTTTCATTCCCCCCCTCTCTTCCACCTTGATATACAGGCACCTATCAAACTTTCCAGGAGCAGAAAAAGTTAGACATTTATTGTGTTTGTACTGTGTGCTAGCTTTCAGTGCAGACGTTTCTGGGTGGCACAAGTGATTATGGCCTAGGCTGCTTTGGCAGTTGGTACTTACCTGGTGATCCCTCAGAACATAGGCCTGGTGCCGGGCCTTGGCAACCCTAGAGAGCAGTTCTACCCTGCATACAAGGCGTTGGTGGGAATCCCAAAGGACAGGGCTACCATAGCAGCTTTGCGTGAATGCCCTCCTTGCCTCTAGAAGGGTGAGCTCATTCCCTAGGTTTAAAATGCCGAGATTTAGAAGTAACACCACCCAGGTTTTAGATGTACTCATGTGACTAGTTTCTTCAAAGCTCTTGGGGACTATTAAGGTAGAAGCATGAGTAACTATAGAAGCAAAATAAAAGGGCTATTCAATAGGAAAGGAGTAAAGGCTAAAGTCAAGGGAGAGATTACAAGTGAGGCTAATATTGGAGATGGGCCTTGAAGGATAGGTAGAATCCAGACAGAGCCCAGGAAGGCAGTGGGCCATTCCGCTTGGGGAAGGAAGGATCATTTCAATTTGCCTCAAAAAGGATGTTGAAGGGTACATGAATGTCAGACCAATGTGTGGAGTGTTTTTTGTAACCAGCTGAGCAAATTAGGAGCCCTGGTGGCACAGTGGTTATGTATTGGGCTGCTACCCACAAGGTCAGCAGTTCAAAACCACCACCAGCTCCTTGCAAGAAAGATGAGTCTTTCTACTCCCATAAAGAAGTTACCGTTTCAGAAACCCACAGGGCCAGTTCTACCTTGTCCTATAGGGTGTCTATGAGTCAGAATGGACTCAGTGGCAGTGAGTTTGGTTTTTCAGTTTCTGTTCACAAGTCCCTGTTTGTTGCAAAAGGTTAAGTGCTCAGCTCCTAATGGAAAGGCGTGTGGATGTAATTCACCTCAGCAGATAGGTCTGTTTTGTGATTGACCCCTGAAAGGTCACAGCCCTTAGAAGCATAGTTCTAATCTGAAACACATGGGGTCTCCGTGAGTCAGAATCAGCTCCACAGCACAGGTATTGGGTTTAGTTTTGGTTTTTTGTTCATAAAGAGAAGACACTGACATTCTTTGTTCAGAGACCTCAAATGTGATTGCATAAGACAAAACTGGTAGTGGAATGTAAGGTGGATTGCAGGTGCAGGGTAATACCCAGGTACAGTTGTCTTGGATGGAATTGAGAAGAGTCATCAACTTGATTTGACTCCTGACTGCATGTGGGCTATACGGTGGAAGTGGAGATCATTTTCCGAGAGAAGAAAATATTACTTCAGGTTTGCATCTTTTAACTTGTACCGGCAGGAAGTCCTGATAGAGCAGTCAAGCAGATAGTTCAAATGCGTTACCAGAGAGGCAGAGATATCAAAAATTGACTTACTCACACTGAGCATCATTTGCATAGATATGATAGTTGAGTTTCCAGGGATGGATGATTTTGTCATTATTCTGAATTAAGTTATAGCAGCTTTATAAATGGATGTTACAGTGAAGGAAATGCATATTCACCTATTTACCTAATTTGGAACACAACAGTTGCTGTTCTTATAATGCTATTAATAGCATAAAAGTAATTTGACACCTTTCTCTCTTTTTAAAACTTTTGTTAAAAACAGATATGGGGACGCAAAGCCACCAGAAGGAGTGATGATCAGCGACCTGGTGATAACTCTGGATGTGAGTGCACATGCCGCAGGACGTCCGCTCGGAAACGACAATCAGCTGCTGAAAGTGGACTTTGATCCGCTTAATACCCTGGTTAGCTTGGACTCCAAGCCAGTCTCAGCTAACCACGAATGGCTACCCAAAGGAAGCACTTGGTGAAAGACTTCAACCCTTACATCACCTGCTACATTTGTAAGGGGTATCTGATCAAGCCAACGACAGTGACAGAATGCCTCCACACCTGTGAGTATTCTTTGATGAGACCTTTGACCAACACACCTGTACTCACTCTTTAAAAACGGCTGCATCTTGTTTCTACTTATATTTTAACTTGTAAAATAATTCATAGTCTGAGAATTATTCTTCTCTGCAGAATTAACTTTCGAGTTTGTCGTTGGGTTACCGGTGGCATAACATTTTGTTGTTATTAATATTAGTTTTTCCTCTGACTCACAAAAGGTTCTGAAACTCGAAATGCGTATTACTAGGTAAGGTGTTTCTAAAAGCGAACAATGTGAGGGGTTTGATTTTACAAGTGACGTTGAAGGACTTCATCTGCCCTGAGGTTTGGTTAGGAGGTGCATACTTTAACTCAATGACTCTTCTCCTGTGGTTTATAGACCCAGAAGCATCAGCATCCCCTGGGAACTTTGGAATGCAAATTGTTCAGCCCCACCCCTGGATTGTTCCAATAGTTAAGCGCTCACCTATTAGCCAAGCCCTGGGAGAATAGTGATCTTGCTTTCACCTGGAAACCACCAGCTGCTCCATGAGACAAAGATGAGACTTTCCATTGCTGCACAAAGTTACAGGCCCGAGACCCCAGGAGAGGCTTTACCCTGTCCTACAGAGTCTCCCTGAGTCAGAATCAACTCGATGGCAGTGAGTTTGGCTCAGTGTTAGCAGCACTTTGGGAGACAGATTTGCATGCTACTTGCTAAAGATCGCGGCCTTGTGGAGTGGTTCTATACTGCACAATTCTAGACTACTGAGAAGAGGAAGAGACATTTTTAATAGCCACTTATGCCAAGATTATGCATCCTTTTTGTTGTTCTACAATATTTTCCCCTATTTCACTGGAAGTTGACTCCACTGAGTCCTCCTAGTCCAATGCACCAAATAGATGCTTTCTATACTTCTCATTTTGGCTTTACACTACTGTTGGCATCATTTGGTGTGGAGCTGGGAGGGAGAAAAGGTACAGATTAGTTCCATTTTTATAGGTTTAGAAACAGAGGTTAAGTTCTTCCTGAGTCTCGAGGCACATGAGTGTTGGAGCGGTATTTAAAGTCCACGCTTTTCTCATACAACATGGTGTCTTTTTTGTTTTGGATAAATCTTTCCCTCTGTTGAACTGATACACAATTATTCCAATGATTTTTAATAAGAGTGCAAAATAGAATAATCTGGAAAGCCATTTAAAAACACAGTGGTTAGGACCTCGCCTGGGGAGATTTGGTGAGTCTTGTGGCAAGGGCTAGCCACGTGTGATTTGTAAAAGCACCTCAAGTGGGCTAATGCATATTTCTGTGTGCGACTTTTAAATCCCAGAGCAAAAATATAAGGACAACTCTTACTTAAGAATGGATCGCCATAAAGCCTTTTGTATTAAAATTTTAATTAAATACAGCCCTCCCTCAGATTCTGGACATTGGCTTCTAGACAGCCACCCCTCCATGCTCAAGTCCTGAATATGAAATGGCATAATGTTTGCATTTAATCAATGTCCATCCTCCCTCATACTTTAAATCATCTCTAGATTACTTATAGTAACTAATACAATGCAAATGCTTTGCAAATAGCAGTTTTCATTACCTTTTAGCCTTTGAGGGATTGTTTGACCACTTGTTTCCCTCTCACCAAATATTCATCATTCGTGGTTGGCTGAGTGCATGAAGATGGAGAGTCAACCTTACTGCGTATCAGAGTGACAGATACCAGCACTGCTTTGTGGTGCTCATGAAAACATTGTGCACCTTTGTGGGTTGTTGGCTCAAGGAAGAAGAACGCTGCCCACCTTGTTCAGTCAGACCTGTTCCCAGGAATGCTGTGTGAAGTATGTAACTCTGGATTTGGCTTGAATTTCCCTCTTACCCTCGTGACCATGCCTCCAAATTGTAAATCCAGTGCAAGGGCCGGTAGTGCATCCAAGCATGGGAGAGTGATCGTGATTGATTGTAAGCCTCTAAGTTGGATGGTCTTAACTTGGGGACTTAATTGTCCTGTATTATTATTATTATTATCATGTACTGCATTATTTGGTTTTATATGTTTTAGTGTATGCATGGGAAGGTAAAATATGTTCTAAAACTATACTATAGCCCAGCGGTTCTCAACTTGTGGGTCGCCATCCCTTTGGGGGTTGAACGACCCTTTCACAGGGGTCGCCCGATTCATAACAAAATTACAGTTATGAAGTAGCAACGAAAATAACTTTATGGTTTGGGGAGGGGGGGTCACCACAACCTGAGGAACTGTATTAAAGGGTTGCAGCATTAGGAAGGTTGAGAACCACTGCTATATACTAAGACAAGCATTTGACTGGCATTAAATGAGAACCAGGCATATCTGTTCTGACTTAACTACAATTCAACTTAAAGACAGACTTAGGAATGGATCTTATGCATAACCCAGGGACTGCCTATATTACTGACTCATACTATTCTATTAGCAAGTAATTATGAACTTGTGTCACTAATTTTCTGTTTCTTTGCATCATTATTTAACTTGGATCATTACAGTTAAATATCATTTGATAGATAATTTTTTAATGTCTACTGTATGCCAGGCACCATTCTAGACTCAGAGGCTACCGTAGTGAACCAAATAGCCCAAATTCTCTGTTCTCAGGAGTTTACATTCTACTAGGGGAAACTAATAATAAGTAAATAGGAGTCGTGTTTGGTAGTTATAATACTACAAAGATGAGCAAAGAAGAATTATGTAGGAGAAGGGGTTGTTTTTCATGGAGTGGACAAGGACAGCCTGTTTGATATGAAAACATCTGGACAGAAATCAGACAGGATTGAGCCCTGTGAATATACGGAGAAGAGCATTCTGAGGACACAGCAGGTAGACAGAGGACCTGAGGCCAGAATATGGTTTTCAAGTCTAAGGAGCAGCAGCCAATGAAAGGCTCTCCTCCCTGCAGACTAGATGATGTGAGCCGAAGGTGGCACAAAGTAGTCGGATTGTGAATGTACTTTGGAGGATGAGACAACAAGAAGGGGCCCTCTGCTGGAGTGGACACCTCACCTTGCTTCCCACTGCACCAAGTGTGGGACCTGGACATGGTCCACAGATGGTTTTGTTTCACGTCTTCTAACATTTGTGTACTGGTTTTTCACATCTGCCTCCCTCCAGCAGAAGCTGCCAACTCTGTTTGAAAGACGAGAAGAAAGCAACAAACCCTTCTATACATTACACATTCTATGTCTGTGAAGTTCTTCCTTAGAGAATTATGCAATTCCATTAAATATCATTTGGGGAGAAAAGACTGAGAGGCCTAGAAGCATAAGTGATCAGTTTATAAGCAAGATTTATATCTGTGTATGTGACAGCAATTTAAAGTCTCCAGGGGTAAATGACAGTGCAACTGAGTAGGTCAGTGTGGCCTGAAAAACCCTTGGCAGCCATCAGGCCCCTTTGCTGAGAGAGGAATGAATGTGCCAGAAGTGTGGTTAAAAGACAGTGGTAAATCACAAGTGTTGCCTTTCACATCCACAGCAAACAGAGCAGCAAAGTGTAAATGATGGAGTTGAGGCCTCAGCCTGGAGTCTGAGGAGACCCAAAGGTGCTTGAGCGTACTTGAAATTGATTCCATGCCACCTGGCTTAAAAGTAACGCTCCTGGATTTTTGTTTGCATTTATATTGAGCTTTAGGCAATACTTATTCTGTTTGCAAATGTGCCCCAGAATTTGTATTGATAAAACAAACACTACGAGTGTGTTATCTTAATGCTCTCTATTTCACTTCTTTGGGTTCTAATATTATTCATTGCAATAGCTACCCAGAAACTCACAGAGAAAAATGCAGATTAAAGGGTTAATTAAGGAATTTAACAAATTGTGAAGCCTCTGAGACTGCTCAGGGTTGAGTTGTGGTTACCAGGCCCTCTCCCAAGGTTTCAGGTCTGCTAACAAGTGCCCTAGGGGCATACCACACTGCTGTAAACCTCAGACTGAAGGCATTCAGCTCAAACCCAGCAAGTCCAAATCCCCCAATTAAGTGCCCTGAGGCACCCCACTCTGCAAGTCAGCTTCCTGTACCAAAGCACTCAACTTGCTCTGTGGGTGGGGTGGGAAGTCCATCACTCCTGTTTCTGCAGCTGCTCCTCTGAGAGCGTAGCTGTCATCTGGATCCAGGAGGTTCACTGCACAGGGATTTCAGGTCCAGAGGCTGAACTCTACTCCTGGTTCTTGGCCACCATTACTCAGGTGAATCCTATCAATGTCTTCCCCCACCTTCTTACGAGACCCAAGAAGGGAAAGGTTGTTTGCTGGGAGTTAGAGACTTGGACTATAAGAGCCACATTAAATGATTCACTGCCCCTGCAGCCAGAGAGCAGTGTTCCTCAGCCAATGGTTAGGTCTTTGATGTATGATGATATCTTGGGTTTTGACTCTCCTATTAGATATTCTTTTTTTTATTGTTTGTTTTATTTATTTATTTTTAACCGATTATTAGGGGCTCATACAACTCATCACAATCCATCCGTACATCAATTGTGTAAAGCACATTTGTACATTCATTGCCCTTATCATTCTCAAAACCTTTGCTCTCCACTTAAGCCCAGGCATCAGGTCCTCATTTTTGCCCTCCCTCCCTGCTCCCCCTCCCTCATGAGCCCTTCATAATTTATAAATTATTATTTTGTCATATCTTGCCCTGTCCGATGTCTCCCTTCACCCACTTTTCTGTTGTCCGTCCCCCAGGGAGGAGGTCACATGTAGATCCTTGTAATTGATTTCCCCTTTCCAACCAACCCTCCCTCTACCCTTCCAGTATCGCCACTCACCCCACTGGTCCTGAAGGGATCATCCGCCCTGGATTCCCTGTGTTTTCCTATTAGATATTCTCATGTATACAGGGTGCTTGGATTTTGCATGAGCATAAGCTCAAGAAAAGTGGTCAATGGGGAGGTAGAGCAGTGAGAAATGTTAAGTGGTGGTGTGTGTTTGTTGTCATTGCTCGGTACCACTGAGCGGGTTCTGACTCGCAGTGACCCTGTGCACAACAGAGTGAAACTGCCTGGTTCTGTGCCATCCTCACAATTGTTCCTGTGTTTGAGCACATTGTAGCAGCCACTGTGTCCATCTGTCCTTTTGAGGACCTTCTTGTTATTGTTGCCCTTCCACGTTACCAAGCATGGTATCCTTCTCCAAGGACTGGTCTCTCCTGACAACATGGCCAAAGTACATGAGTCAAGGCTTGCCATCATTGCCTTTAAGGAACATGCTGGCTGTTGTGGCACCCATGTAATTTGTTATCTTAATCTTCAGCTACAAAAAGAATATCTTATTAAAATAACTCTGTATAGACTAAATTTTATATAAGCTAAGGAATGGGTAAATCAGATCTTATTTTGAAAATGCCTAGGAAAGTTCAAAGATCTTGTTCTTGTTCTTCAAGTTTGAAATCTGTAACTGAAACTTAAGTATTGGTGAACAAAACCAGCCATGGAAGTTGCCTGTCTAGAGTGTATGATCAAGTGGAGGAAGAATAAACAAGAAACTTCTAAAATGAATACAGATGGTGATAGGTGCAGTGTAATAGTGAAGTACTTTGTCATTGATGTGTCTCAGCATAGTAGAGCAGAATGGAATGCGTGAGATGGAAAGACAGCGTTTTCTCAAGTATTAGAGGCACAGACTAAGCCTTCTCAGGGACAGCTTGTGGGTCTGACTACATTCGAGGTGCAGAGGGTCACACAGGTGTGAGGCAGGGGTTTTTAGTGGCCGTTCTTTCTTCGATATGAATAACTGCTAGTTCTTCCATCTTGTTTATGGTGCAAATGCATTTCTACTCCCTACCCCTGTTTCTCAAATCAGATGGGTTGCTTCTCTGCTTGCTTCTCTTGTAGCTAATTCTGGAGCTAACACTGCGTGGCTACTCAGTGGATATGGCAAGAAGGGGCAAAGTGTGAGCATGATGGCCTTGATGTCCATGTGGAGGAAAGAAAAGAAGGCAAGCCAGTTAGAAGGGAGGCGAGGCAGAGGTGGTCGGCAGGCCCTGTGCCCCAGGCTCCTGGTAAGGAGATGTGAGATTGGGCCATAAAAGACACACCTTTAGATAGATTTGCACAGGATGCTAATGCCACTTCCCTTCATCAGGCTGAAGACATTTAATAAACAAACAAACATGAGTTAAATGCTCAATTTAAAATTTACCATGAAAAATGTTTAACCTTAGAAGATCACTTAATGTGAGATCAACTAAAACTACATTAAACATAGATACAACATGTTAAAGATCTCTAACCAGCCAAACCCATTTCCAATCCATTTCACCTCATAGTGATGCTGTGGGACAGAGTAGAACTGCCCTCTAACCTTTCAAGAGCGGAAACAGTTTACAGACGCAGACTGCTACATCTTTCTCCCACAGAGTAAGTGATGAGTTCAAACCCTGATCCTTTGGATGCTTAGCTGAGCACTTTGGCCACTGTGCCACCTGGACGCTTGTGAAAGTTCCCGAGGTGGTGCAAACACTGTGCCCAACTACTAACTTAAAGGTTGGCAGTTTGAACCCACCCAGAGGTACTGCAGAATAAATGATGTAGTAGTTTGCTCCTTTTAAGATGACAGACAAGAGCCCGAGACCAGAAGAACTAGATGGTGCCTGGCAACTACTAGGGACTGCACTGAGAAGGATCACATTAGAAGGTGCTGAATAGAGTGGCTCCTGAAAGTCTTAAATGAGATCAGGCTTCCTGTTCAGGTAGAGACTGCTGGGGACCCCCCAAGACTGGGGCCTTTATCTTTCAGATCTGGAAGAGAACTTCCTTCCCTGTTACAACAGTCAACTATTTGAGATCAAAAGGACAATATATACATAAGGACAAAGGTCAGAGGGTTAGACAGAGGCAGCATGGAAACAGGAAACCAGATTATTTGGGAGAGGAGGTGTCACACTGAGGGGATTACAATGGATGGTTGAAAATGTATGGGTTGCTGAATATAAAACTATGAATCGAGCTGTAACGTGTCCCCTATGAAGAGTTTCAGTCTCAGACACTCCAGGAGCACTTCTGCCCTGCGCTGTAGGGCTGCTGTGAGTTGGCATTGGCTCAGTGGCACTGAGCTTGGTTTTATTATTATTATTATAAGAACATTTTATTGGGGACTCTTACAACTCTTGTTACAATCCAGACATCAGTTGCATCAGGCATGTTTGTACATATGTTGCCTTCATTCTTTTCTAGACATTTGCTTTCTATTGAGCCCTTGGTATCAGCTCCTTTTCCCCTTACCCTCCTCCCCCCCACACCCCATTGATAGATTATAAATTATTTATTATTTTTATATCTTACACCGACCTCTGTCTCCCTTCCCCCATGTTTTCTATTCTTCCCCCTGGAGAGGAGTGTAGGGTTATGTATCAATCATTGTGATCAGTTCCCTTCCTCTCCTCCTTCCCCCTACCCTTCTGGTATCGCTATTCCCACTCCTGTTCCTGGATTCCGTGTGTCGTGAGCCCCCATCTCTTATCTATACCTGTGTACATGCCCTGGTTTAGTCTGAATTGAGAAGCAGCACTGGGTCATGCTAGTGGGGGCTGAGGAAGCCTCAAGGAACCAGAGGAATATTGTGTGTTTTATCAATGCTTTACTGCACCCTGGTTGACTCATCCCTTCTCTGTGGCCCCTCTGTGGGGGCATTGTTCCCATGTCTACAGATGGGCTTTGGGTCTCTGCTCCATCCCCCCTCATTCTCAACAATATGTTTTTGTTTGGTTTGGATTAATTCATAATAAAAAGTTTTAAAAAGTAACCCTAGAAACCCTGTGAACCAGTGGTGGTCTGCAGCCCAGTAGGTGGTCAGGAGTGGGAAATGCCTTGGTGGTAATGAACAACAGTCTGGGGGGTAGTTTTAATAACCTAGTAAAATTAAGGAAATAAATGTGTTCACAACACCGATGGTTTTTGAATTATTTAAAATAAAAAAGCACTTTACTAGACAATGAGAATAAAGTGGCAAGTAGCATACATTTGGGACTTAAACTCCATCAAATGAAACTTCTCGTAGACCAAGAAGAAATTTCTGCAGCCGTTTGAATCTGTCTCTTTTCTATGTGATCTCATCTACTCTGAGTCTTTCGCTATATCTTTGTTTATGTCCCTCAAATTTTCATTATTGTCTTGGACCTTTTTCCCTGAGATTCAGAGCATCAGTCTTAACCAAGATTAGTTTGACATCCCACTTGGATGGCCCAAAGCCACCTTGAACCCAACATATTAAAGAACACATGAGTGAAAGGCCAACACTCAATTGCACAAGCAGGAAACATGGTCCACGCTTGACTTTCTTGACTTTCACTAAGAAAACTGTCTAGTCTTTACTTTTTCTCAGATCTGTCTCTTCAACTTTCGTACCCTCACTATTCTTTCTCAGTTACTCATTATTTC
This sequence comes from Echinops telfairi, assembly GCF_000313985.2. Classification (NCBI taxonomy): domain Eukaryota; kingdom Metazoa; phylum Chordata; class Mammalia; order Afrosoricida; family Tenrecidae; genus Echinops; species Echinops telfairi. The sequence goes on along the minus strand of NW_022103968.1, from coordinate 36,839,820 downwards.
CTACCAAAGTTACTCCTAATCTGTGCCAGAGTGATGGCTGTGTAAAACAGCACTCCGTCTTTATGAAAATCTGTCTTGGTGGTGGTGGTTGTTCGTTGCCCTCAAGGTTACACTTTATCCTGCCTTAAAATTTGCTAAAGATAACCCATTGCCTTCAAGATTAGTGGAAGCACCTTAGACCAAGTTCTGCCTGCCTCTTCTTCCCCCACTCCCTAACACTTATGTGAGTCAGCTTCTGGCTCTGCTTAGAATGCACGTCTTCCCTTCAACTAGATAACAGCTTCCCACCCTTTAAAACTCATCTTCTCCAAGGTATGTCACCCACCTGCTGCAACAGACAGATTTGGGTTAGGCATATCCTTATTACCTAGTCCTTGAACACTCACCGAAAGCGTATGTGAATGGCTAATAAGTTTATTATTGTGTGTTTCTCCTGTCTAAGATTTAAATGCAATGATAGATAGGTAGCTTGAAAGATATGTGGATCAAAATTGGGTATTTTCAAAACCTACTAGAATCTAAACAGAGTCTTACAAAGGGAGTGCCGGGGCATGGGTAAGGGTAAGGGTGGGGGAGGAGGTCCTAGATGAAGGGATATACTATCTCTTGCATCAGCACCCTGAGAAATCTTTTGAAGCTGTTTAGGGTTTATTTGCTGGTGGTTGAGTAGGTTGCTAACTTCAAATGAAAGGCTTTCACTTAAAAGAACAAAAGAGCTTTGTCCCAGCAGCTAAAGTATAAAGAATACAGTGGTTTTTAACCCTTTTGGGGTTAGGGACCCTTTAGAAAATCTGTTGATTCTGTCCTTCGGAAAAGGGAGATTATAGACTCCATAGAGATTTATGGTACCAGGAACACAAAGCTTTTTTTCTTTTTTAAAATATGTTTTATTGTGTTTTGGTGAGATTTTACATAGCAAATTAGGATCCCCTTAAACAACTTCTATATATATTGTTCAATGATATTGGCTACATTTTTCATATTGTATCAACATTGTGTGTGTGTGTGGGGGGTGTTTTTCTTGGTAAAGTATTCACAAATCATATACCTCATGATTAAATTGCTTTTAAAATGAGTTGTATATATATATATATATATATATATATATATATATAAAATCACAATGAGTTCCAATGTTTGCTCACCCCCCCTCCTGGATTCCTTATTTGCTCCCCAAACCCCTTCCTCCTCCCTGTCCTCACCACCCCCACCCCTGATGAAAAACACACAAAATCCATTGCATCAATTATCTCTCTGGATCTACTCCTCTGTGCTTCACAAGCTGGGAAGCCCAGCAGTAACAAGAAAAACAAAAATAAGGTAAAATGGCAAGAATATAATATTAATATGAAAATACAAGGACAAATAAAGAGTAAGAAAGAAAAGACCACCATCAGTATTTTAAAAGCCAGGGAAGAAATTTTTGTCCTGGAACAAGCAAGATGTACTGACCGTAGATCAAATTCAGGTTGAGTCAAGACAGAGGTCAGCTGACCAAGTGTCAAATTATACCATGTTTGATCCACCATCATCGAGTCTACGATAATCTCTGATGGTAGAGCTGTTTAAGTCCCTTGCCTGTGGCTAGAAGGAATCTGCCAGAGTTAATCTGACTAGATACTCTGCAGGTGGATTTTAGGCTCCCATTGTCCCCCACATCCCTCTACAAGTTAAGTGTTCACAATCAGAGCTCTGATACTTTCCCTTCATCATATTTGGATTTTGTGATTGTCATTTTTGCATCACACAGGCTGGTGCGCTCCTCTGATAGGGACTTAGTTGACGCCTCCCTTAAGTGGCTGCTCATTTAAATACAAGCCTTTAATATTATTCTACTTGATAGCCGGGCACCATCTGCTTTCTTCACCACACTTTGCTATAGCACTCTTCAGTGATTCTTTTATGAAGGCAATTATCAAGCAGGGCCATCTTACCAGAACTAACTGCTCTTGGATTGCAGCTAGGGTTAAGTGGGAACCCAGCATCCATCTGCTTATCCACAGGTTTATGCAGAAGTCTGGTTTACTGTGGCTGTTGTATTATGACAAACACAAAACCCCACAAGAACAACAACAAGCCAGCAAACAAATGGGAAAAACCAAACCAAACCAAGAACAAAACAAAAGGCAGAAGAACATAAACCCAAAGAAACTAAAAAGGAAAACATTGTCAATCATCCCCCTGGGGTATAAGGCGATTGCATTAATACCATCAACACTTTTACAATGACACAGAACTCACACCACTGTTGACAGTAGTCTATTTGAGGACAGTCCCGCCAGGAGCTGCACCGCACGAGTTGCCCCAGAGGGTGGCCCTGCACAGTTCCATCTCCCGATGATTGAGCTCTGGTTACACTGGGCATGGGGAATTGGTGCAAGTTAGTCCTATGGAAAAGCATATTTATACTTAAGTTTCTAACTTGTGTAAAAACAGTGTTAAGTGATTATTTAATTATAGTTCATGTGACAGGGGACTTGCTGATTTTGTGATAATATGCAAAAAACGAAGAATTAATCATTATAATAATGTAACATCTAAGTTACCAGCTATTTGTAACAAGTAACATAGTGGTTACGTGTTGGGCTACTAACTGCTAGATCAGTTCAAAGCCATCAGCCCTGAGGCCCTCTGCCAGAGAAAAATGAGCTTTCTATCCCCTTAAAGTCCTGGAAACTGACAAGGGCAGTTCTTCCCTGTCTTACAGGTCACTCAACACACAGAATCCAGGACAGCTGCACCCCTCAGGAACAGATACGGGAGTACTGATACCAAGAGGGTAGGGAGAAGTTGGGTGGAGAAAGGGCAGAAAAGGGGAACAGATCGCAATGATTGACATATAGCTGCCACCCCACCACCACCCCAAGGGGAAGAACAACAGAAATGTGGGTGAAGGGAGACTGTGGTTGGTGTAAGATATGAAAATAATCATAATTTATCATTTATCAAGGGTTCAGGAGGGTGGGAGGGTGGGGGAAGGAGGGGAAAACGATGAGCTAATACCAAGAGCTCAAACAGAAAGAAAACGTTTTAGAAATGATGATGGCAACATATGTACAAATGTGCTTGATACAGCTGATGTGTGGATTGTTCTAGGAGCTGTAAGAGCCCCCAATATAATGAGTTTTAAAAGAAAGCAAGAGAGCATTCTGGTGGAGCCATAAAAACAAACCCTGAAGGGAACTCTGGTGCTGCAAACTTTCAGAAGCTTTACTCTGGACCAGATACTCACAATTCTAACATCTCTTAAACTGGGCAGTTTTCACTTTCACTCACACAATAATTACAATAAAATAATAAACCCCAAATCAAACCAAACCACTGCCATCAAGTTGATTCCTTCTAAGAGCAGTATCACAATATGGCAACACAGCAATATGATAAAGTGACCAGATTTAAAGCAGGACTTCATTGATGGGTATGGGGAGTGGGAGGCAGGTTCTTGTTTAAAAATTTGGTCTTTATGGACCAAATAGACCGACCGTTCCCTAGCTTGTGCATTCTTTCCAAAAATCGGGACTTTTTAAAAATGCCAAAAATCGGGACCGTCCCACCAAAATCGGGACGTCTGGTCACCTTACAATATGACAGAGTAGAAAGGCTTAGTGGGCTGCTAACCAGTGTCAGTAGGTCACATCCACCAGCTGCTTCCCAGAAGAAAGATGAGGTTTTCTAATCCCGTAAAGAGTTACAATCTCAGACAGCCCAAGGGGCAGTTCTACCCTGTCCTATAGGGTCCCTATGAGTGGAAACCAACTCAATGACAGTGAGCCAGAGAATTGCTCCTTAGGATTTCTGAGATTGGATGGGGTCATGACATTTACAAATAATTACATTGTCTTCTTTACTCTTCCGCTAAATTGTCTAGTTAGGCATAATTATGTAATCATTGAGCACATGTGATTTCGCATCTGCTTTGTGCCAGTCATTCTAGCCAGTGGAAACATAGCAATACAATGTAACACATAACCTATTAGCCTAGTTCTAATAGGCTAGAGAGAGAATAAGCAAGTACATACTATAATTCCTGGTAACAAAGGAACTCTGGAGGAGCTGTGGAATAAGTGTTTGGGCTGTGAACCACAAAGTTCAAATCTACCAGCCACTCCTTGGGAGAAAGATGAGGCTGTGTGCTCCTATGAAGATTTACAGACTTAGAAACCATATGTAGGGTCACTATGAGTCAGAATGGACACAGTGGCAGTTGGTTTATTTGGGGGTTATGTATAACAAAGGGTACATGGTGGTGCAGCAGTTAAAGCACTCAGACACCAACCCAAAAGGCAGCAGTTCAGATCCACCAGCCACTTCTTGGGGGAAAGAAGTGGCAATCTGCTTCTCTACAGATTTGTATAGCCTTGGGAACTATAGGTCAGTGTATTCTATCCTGTAGTGTCACTCTAAGCCAGAATCTTCTCGATAGCAGTGGGTTTGTTTGTGTGTTTGTTTGTTTGGGCATGTATAGCAAATACTGCAGGGGAGAGAATGAAAACACAGAATCCCAGTGCGTTAGGAAGTTGGATTTATGGTTTGAGTCCCTAGGAGAAAAATAAGTTACTATTTGTAGGACAAAACTGAGAAAGCCTTGGTCACACAGCTCATAAGTGATAGAGTGGGTTTCCAAATCCTGGATACCTGACTCAAAACACAGTTTCATAATAAGTTATGTTATTTCCCTATTCCTCCTCCTTTCTACTTGACTGTATTTTCTAGAATTCCTTTATGCAATGCAACATGTTAAGTGAAGAGAAAACTGTATATATATATTTCCCATGATTTGTGTAACTCCTGTTAATGTACCCATTTTGGAATCCAAATTTATTATTAATAGCCATTATAGCAAAGAAACATTTTTAACCATTTCTGATGATGTATCCCTTATAAAATTTGGTTTCTAGAGTCAAAACCTGGTTTAAGAATTAAAAACAAAATACCTTAACAGAAATTATATGTTTTGTGTATACATATATTATCTATACTATATAGGTACAAATATACTTTTAGGTTGTACCAAAAATGAGATCATTGGTATATAATGTTACATATCTCAAGCAGTATCTTGACAGAAACTAGTCATTCATTTATGAAAGTGAGTATAGTGTTCATTGTGATGACTTTTTCAAATAAGAAAGAATAATTATAGGCCTAAATCTAGGTGTCAGCTATTAGTAGTAGGAGTAGTAAAGAAAAGCTGTATTAAATGTATGCTTCTTTTGAAACCATGCTTTAGAAAGGGAAAAAAATCCAACAGTTGATCAAAGCATCCCAGTGAGCACTAAAGACCAAAGTGGAGAATAGAGGCCAGAAGTGGAAGTAAGAAAATGAAACTGTCTTTCGTACTGGCTACTAAGAGTACATTCTCTCTAGTTTAGAATGAGTCAGAAGAGATACAATGGAGATAAGAAAAAAGTACAAAAGGGCCCAAGGCTAGAGATCATCATCAGGTACAGGTTTGGGAATCTAGCACAAAGGGTTGGTTACAAACATCAATGGATCAACAATCCAACCATATAGAAAAGAGTAATGATTTTTTGTTTAGTTACTCTGAAGACTCTTCATAACTACTGATGATTAGGCATACTGGCTTTACCCAGACTACTATACTACACTGAAATTTAAAAATCAGGGAACAAAACAATATTCTTCTTGAATACTCAACAACTGACATTTCTTCACCCAACAAAAAAATAATGATCATTGTTAGATTTTAATTTATATTGAATAAACTTATTATAATTTTTAAAGAACTATTAAAATATGTTCCCTATTTAGCTGAAAACATGGGCTTCTTTCAGACTTGGCCACACAAGTGTGCATACAGACCTAATGCAATTGATACAAATAGGAGGCTTCCCTTTAGGATTTCTAGCCCTTGTGTCCTCGTTTATTTAACATGCACTTACTGAGCACTCCCTCTGCCAGGTGTTTGGGACACATCAAGGACATTGTTGACAATAAGTAACTCATAATGAATACCAAACTATGATTGATACTTGTAGGAAAAGGAGAATCCAGGTTATGTAAAGGGATCCAGCAGTCGGTGAGATGGTGTTTACCATTCAAAATAAACCTGGGTCCAGAGTAAGAAGACTTAGTTGTTAAGCTAAGTGTGTATCTAAAGGAAGAGGCTTTGAAGTGGCAGGAATTAGCTCTGAGGTAAGAGTGTGCCTGCCATGTTGAGAAATACTTGGGCAGCCAGTGTGGCTGGATAGCAGTGAGTGCAGGACAGGCCTTAGGCTCTGAGGGTGGGTGCAGACCACATACAGTGCTCCACTCTTGTTAGGACTATTTAAGGAATTTGGTTTTTACTCAGGAAATGGAGACTCGTTGCAGGTAGGATTATGAGCAGAGGAATGACATGATCCAACATGTTTAGAAAGAATCACTCAGAGACTGAGGTAAAAAGACTGTAGAGGGTCAGCCAAAGAAGAAAGGAATCTAGCAGTCACCCAGGCAAGAGATGGCAGTGGCTTGCATGGAGGTGATGGTAAGTGGCCAGCTCCTGAATATAAAGGCCGGATATGGCCTTCAAAACAGAGCGAATAAAGACATCAAATGATCCAGGAAAGTCTGATGGGAGAACTAGTATCGGGATAAATAGGCAGGAGGTCATATATTGGAAATGGAATAGAGAAGCCCTGTTGAGAGTTTAGACCTAAGCACCTGGAGATCACCAGCATACAGAGCATGTTTAAACAACTGGAACATCAGGACGGGAGTGAAGGTGGAGGACCGTGGCCTTTTAGCCCTGGGGTGTTTTAGAATTTACCAGCCAGGGCAAAGAGAAGTCACCAATAAATTAGGAGGGCCACAGAAAGAGTGGGGTCCTAGAAAGACAAGTAAACACTGTAAAGGAGGAGAAACAACCTTGTGGTGTACCCATTAGGGTCGGAGTCAGACTCCATCATTTGATTTCACAATCGAGGTCGTGACAGTCGTGCAGAGCAGTTTCAGTCCGACGGTTTCAGTGGTAGGAGCTAAAGTACACACGTTTAAAAGAAGGTTTGGAAAATTTTGATTTTTCTGATTTTTATCATTGGATTAAGTCTGTGTAAGATGTTAGGAAAAGCTGGGTGAAGGGTGCACACAAATATTCTTATATTTTTCTAGCTTTCTCTTAGTCTAAAATGATTTCAAAAAGTTCAAGAGCAATACAGATGTCATCAAGGTGAGGAGCACAGAGAGTTTCTGGAGTGATTTCACCGTGTGTGCTTTATCATTTTTAAAACCATATATGTTTCACATGCTTGTATGTAAACTTTTCAGTGTTAAAAAGGTAAAGATCCATGAATAAGAATGGAAACAGAGGAACTTGACAATCTAGGTAGCTTTTTCAAAGAGAGTCGTTGTAGAGAGGAACAAAGAAATTAAATAAAAGGTGATAAAGGAAATGGGATGAGATCAACGGATGTTTTTTTTTTAAAGTAGAAAACCAAAATGTTTGAAAGTTAATGGGAATGTTCTTGTAATTGTTTTGTTTTTGTTTTATATATCATTTTATTGGGAGCTCTTATAACAGTCCATATATCAATTGTATCAAATACATTTGTACATAGGTCACCATCATCATTTTCAAAATATGTTCTTTCTACTTGAGCCCTTGGCATCAATCAGCTACTCTTTTTTCCCTCCCTCCCCCACCTTCCCACCTTCTTGACCCCTTGACAAAATATAAATTATTATTATTTTCATATCTTACACCATCCGCTGTCTCCCTTCACCAACATTTCACTTTGGGATGGGAATATGCTATAGATTGATTGGTGAAAGAATTACATGAGTAAATTTTTAGAGAGGTGATAGAGCAGGGCTCTAGTGCAGAAGAGGAGAGATTGACTTTAGACCACTTCTTGAAAGTTCTGGAAACAAGAGCACAGAGTGTCTGTACTACTAGGTGGGTAGGTGTGGTCGTGTAGTGCTTTCCTTCTTTTTTTTTACTTCATCCCCCGCCCCCCCCCAGTAAAACAGGAAACCAGGTCATCAGCAGGTAGTGAGATGTGGCAGGGGTTTGAAGAGAGGAGAAAGTGTGCAGTATTGGCAAGAGTTGAATCGACTAGGACATGAAGTATGACTGCAGATGAAAGACCCACTTGAGGTTCATGGCTATAAACTTGAGGTGAGATGAATCATGCTTTTCTGTAATATCCAGCTGTACGCTTGGGGAAACAGGACGTAGGAACCAAAACCAAACTCCTTGGCACTGAGTCAATTCTGATGCATAGCTATGAACAGACTAGACCTAGCCCTGGGAAGTGCTGAGGCTATCCCTCTTTATAGGAGTAGAAAGCCGGTTTTCTCTTCTGGGGAATGGCTGAGAGTTTTGAACTGTTGACTTTGCATTTTGCAGCCCATCCACAACCCATTATGCCACGAGTATGTATAGAGTTGAGTTTGACTAGTAGTGTAGTATGGCTCCACCACTTGTCTGTCATTTTGTCAGACTATGGTGGCTTGCATGTTGCTGTGATGCTGGAAGCTGTATCACTAGTATGTCAAATACCAACAAGATCACCCAAAGTGAACAGATTTTAGCAGAGCTTCCGGACGAAACTATGGAGAAGGACGAGGCTGTCTACTTCTGAGAAATTAGCCACAGAACTCTTATGGATAGCAACAGAACACTGTCAGATAGAGCCCAGAGGATGATCCCCTCAGTCTGGACAACACTGAAAGTACGACTGAGCAAGGGCTACCTTCTCAAAGTAGAGCCGGCCATAGTGACATGGAGCATCGCTTTAGCGGCCTTCATTTCCTGATGGGCATGGCCCCAAATGAGACAACTGCAAACATCTAATAACCGGAACTTGGAATGTACAAAGTATGGATCTGGGAAATTAAGTCTTCACAAATGAAATGGAATGCATGAAGACCTTTATCTTAGGCATTAATGAGCTGAAATGGACTGGTGTTGGCACCTTTGAATCAGACAATTATCTGATTTACTGTACTAGCAATGAGAAATTCATTCATCATCAAAAAAGACATTTTAAGATCTATCCAGAAGTACAATGCTATCTGTAATAGGGTAATACCTATCTATGCACAAGAAAATCCAGTCAGGATTATTTGAACTATTATTCAAGTTTTTGTACCAACCACTAAAGGCAGTGATGAAATGGAAGAACTTAACCAATGCCTTCTATCTGAAATTGATAAAGCATGCAAGCAAGTTGTTTTGATAATTATTGGCAATTGGATGCAAAAGTTGGAAACAAAGTGGAAGGAATCATTGTTGGAAAATATGGCCTTGGTGACAGAAACTAAACTGGACATTGCATGGTAATATTTTCCAAGACTAACAACTTTTTCATTGCAAATAGCTTTTTTCAACAACAAAAATTGTGACTAAACGTGAACTTCTCCATATGTAATAAACACAAATAAAACTGACTACATTTTTGGGAAAGAGAGGATGGAGAAGCTCAATATCAGCATCTAAAACCAGGCCAGGGGCTGACTGTGAAATAGACCATCGGTTCCTCGTAATAAGTTCAGGTTGAAGCTAAAGAAAATTCAAACAAATCCACAAGAGCCAAAACACAACCTTGAGTCTATCCCACCTGAATTTTACGAAGACCTGGGCAACAGATTTAATGCATTGAAACCTGAATGACAGAAGTCCTGATGAGCTGTGAGGTGCCATCAAGAACATCACCCATGAAGAAAGCAAAAGGCCATTAAAAAGACAGGAAAGAAAAATCAAAGTGGTTGTCAGAGGGACTCTGAAATTTGCTCTTTATCATAAAGTAGCTAAAGCAAATGGGAAAAAAGGATTAAGTAAAAGAGCTGAAAAGAAATTTCAAGGGCAGCTCCAGAAGACAAGCTAAAGTGCCATAACAAAATGTGCAGAGATCTAGAGTTAGAAAAAGAAAAGGGAAGTACACACTCAGCATACCTTAGACTGAAAGGATTAAAGAAAAAATTCAAGCCACTAGTTTCCATACTGGGTTTTTCTATGGGTACACTAATGAATGATGAAGGCAGCATTGAACTAATATAGAGTCACTCTGCCAAAAAGAACTGGTTGAAATTCAGTCGTTTCAAGCGGTTGCATATGGTACTAAAGGAAGAAGTCCAAACCACACTGAAGACATTCACCAAAAATAAGACTCTAGGAATGGATGGAATACCAATTGAAATGTTTCAACAAGCTGCTGAAATACTTGTATCTGTCTATTTGGAAGATAACTATTTGGCCAATAGAATAGAAGAGATTCATTTTGGTATCCATTCCAAAGTAAAGTGACCCCATATGAAAGTATGGAAATTATTGCAGCAGTACATTGACAGTTTGCTGCCAGAGGTTTGGGCTAGATTCACAAAGAGGATGTGGAACATGGGGTATCATTGCTAATATTAAGTGGGTCTTGGCTGAAAGCAGAAAATACCAGAAAGTTGTTTACTTCTGTTTTTGTTGGCTATGCAAATCTTTTCTACTGTGTGGATCATAACAAACTATGGATAGCCTTGAGAAAAATAGGTATTCCAAAACATTTAATTATGCAGAACTTGTACATGGATCAAGAGGCAGTTGTATAAACAGAACAAGGGAATACTTTATGGTTTAACAATCAGGAAAAGTGTGGGTCAGGGTTGTATCCTTTCACTGTACTTATTCAATCTGTATGCCGAGCAAATCATTTGAAAAGCTGTATATGAACGCGAACTATATGAAGAACTCTGTGAGGAAAACTCAACATCAAGATTGGTTGGAAACTGACTAACAGCTGTGATAGACAAATGGCACAATCTTGCTTGCTGAAAGTGAGGAGGACTTGAGCACTTGCTGATGAAGACCAAGGATTGTAGCATTCAATATGGATTGCAAGTTCATGTAAATAAAACCAGAATCCTCATAACTGGACCAGTAGGTAACAGCACAATAAGCAGAGAAAAAATTGAAGTGGTTAAGAATTTTGTCTTCCTTGGATCCACAGTTAATGCTCATGGAAGCAGCTGTCATGAGATCAAACAATGCATTGAATTGGGTAAATCTACTGTACATGACATCTTCAGGTATTAAAAAAGCAAGGTTGTTACTTTGAGGACCCAAGTATGCATGTGAAATGTGAATGAACATTGAATAAGGAAGACTGAAGAATGCATTTGAATTGTGGTGCTGGTGAAGAATATCGAAAGTACTATGGACTGCCAAAAGAACAAGTGAATCATTCTTGGAAGTACAAACAGAAAGTTCCCTAGAAGTCGGAATGCCAAGACTTCATCTCATGTACACATTATCACGAGAGACCAGTCCTGGAAAAGGACATCACCCTTGGCAGTGAAAAAGACTAAATGGATTCACACTGCATCAGAAACAATGGGCTCACACATAAGAACAATTGTAAGGATGGCACAGGACCAAACAGTGTCTCATTGTGTTTACATAGGGACACTATGAGTCAGAACCAAATCGATGGCACCTAACAACAACGTAGTTTGGCTGAGTCCCTCGGAGGTACAAACAGTGAACACTCTTGGCCACTGAACCAAAGAGGTGGACCGCTTGACTCCATGGTTATGCCAGTGGAAATAGGCTAATGTGTCCAACCTGCCTGGACATTTAGTCTCCTGATACACTTGGTTGAAAACGCTCCTGACTGGGCTCGAATCCTCAGCTTCTGGCCTGGCCTGTTCAGCCAACTCTGATTTGCTGTCTTTTCCGTTGTCCTGGCAAAACAAGAATATTGTATTTGACTCGGTAAGAAATAATACTAGCCTCATTATGCTTCATGACAAGGAGTCCTTGTGGCACAGTGAGTAAAATGTTGGACTGCTAACCAAAAGGTCAGTGGTTCAGACACACCAGTCATACCAAGGGAGGAAGACACTGTCTATTCCTGTAAAAGTAGCCACAGTCTTGGAAACCCAAGAGAGCACTTCGACTCGGCCCTATGGGTTTTTGTGTCAGCATCTAGTCAGTGGTAGTGGGTTTGGTTTTTTTAATTTTATCTCCCATGAAATTGAAGCTCCTGCAGGCTTTTGAAAGAAATGTGTCTTATAGAGCAGCATATGAGAAGAAGGATGCTCATTAGTGCTTTATATAAGTAAAGCTGATTGCACCTGTTCTGAAATATTCAAAATCATTTCAAACACAAAAGTATGTATTAAACAGTAAAAAAGAAAAAAATGTGCATAACAGAGGATACCTCTTCTCTTTAAAGAAGACCACTATTTACTTTTACATTTCTGCTAGGTGACTGCTGGGACTCTGGGATAGAGGAGAATGGCTCCATAGGGTTTCAAAGGCTGCGATCTTTGCAGAAGCACACTGCCACCTCTTTCTCCCAAGGAGTGGCTAATGCGTTTGAACCACTGGACTTTTGTCTAGCAACCAGTCACTTAACCTCTGTGCCACCAGGGCTCCTCAGGACACAGTAAAATAACGAAGAGGCTAAGGTCGGAGGGAAAAGCATGTATCTGAATTGACAAATAAAACCAAGGCATTTAGATTGTTTTTAAAGAAAGGAAATTAGCATTTGATCACTTTCAATTTACAGATCATTACTACTGATTGACAGTGCCCAAGGGCATGAGAGAAGTGATTATTGTTTTATTATCAGTTACTGGAATTAGGTTTTAAGAAGAGATATTTGCAAAGGTTACTTTGTTTCATTAAAGCTGGAATGCTAACCTTCCATGATAAAAAGAGATTGTATGGCTCACACACCGAACATAGCAACACATGGTCCTTATACCTGTTGTGAAGAGGCTCTAAGAACTTGAAAATTAGAAAGGAGGATAGATAGCTCCTTAATAATTAAACTGTGAAATCAACATGTAATTGTGTATCAGAGCAGGTATGCCAGAGTAAGAGGGAGGAGACAGAACAAGATCGTGTCTGGAGCAGTGAGGTTGTACTGGAATTGGAGTAAATGTACACAGATGTTTCATGTAAATGTCTTAGCCAATCTTGGACCTCAACAAAGTTATCTTTCCATAGTGTGGAGAGAGATCTGCAGGGGATTCAAGCCAAGAAGGTAGACATTTCAAGGTTCCTTAGCAAAATGATCTCTCTTAAACATATGCATCAAACTAGCTACAGTCCTGATAGCATTAATTATTTTAAAATTATTCTAATGTTCCTTGTTATAACTGTGCTCATTTAACCATCTATATGCCTTATATTTATTGCATATTTTTAAAAAATTATTTTATTGGGGGCTTGTACAATTCTCATCACAATCCAAAGATACATCCACTGTGTCAAGCACATATGTACATTCACTGCCCTCATCATTCTCAAAACATTTGCCCTCCACCTCAGCCCTTAATATCAGTTGCTCATTTCCCCCTCCCTCCCCACCCCCCTCCCTATGAACCCTTCATAATTCACAACTTATTAGAGTTTTGTCATAAATTACACTGTCCGACGTCCCCCCACCCCCTCTGCTCTGCTGTCCCTCCCCCAGGGAGGAGACAATAGCTAGATTCTTGTAAGTGGTTCCCCCTTTCCACCCCACATTCCCTTCACCCTCCAGGCCTCACCCCTTTCACACCTGGTCCTGAAGGAGTCATCTGTCCTGGATTCCCTGTGTTCCGGTTGCTATCTGTACAAATGTACATTCTCTGGTCTAGCCAGATTTGTAAGGTAGAATTGGGACCATGATGGGGGGGGGGGAGCATTTAAGAACTAGAGGAAAGTTATATTTATTGCATATTTACAAAGTAGTGGACACTCATTTGCTAACTTCTTATGTACCCATTTAATCCTCTCAAGGACCCTTGGGATAGATTCCCTAGTTGCCACCTTTGTACACAGAGACACAGTGTGATGACCATTTATCTAAAACTCCGAGGCTCTACTGCCCTGGCTTCTCATGTAGATCCGGGGAAAGAATACACTGATCACATGTTCTTTTTTATTACGTTTCATTCATTGATGGCATTAATGAAGTGACTTCTGACTCTAGTTTGGCAGAAGGTCAAATCCTGGAGTAAGAACAATCCAACAGAGGTATTCACTTGTAAGGTTTTTGTGGCCAGCACCTCCTCCCGGCCCATGTTTCCCAGTTTTATCTTGACTGCATCAGAACAACCTGAGAGACCTTTGTCACACGAGAGCCCTTGTTCTAACCTCCCCGAGCTTCTGGGTTAATGGGTCTGCAAAGGGCCTGGGAACCTGTACTTTAAAGACTCTCACTGGTGCTTGTGATACCTGCTTAAACATGAGAACCACTGCTGTAGATAGGAACCATTTTTCTGTTAATTTGTACACAAATCTCTCTAAATCCTAAGCATTGATCAAAACAGGGAATTCAGTCAACCCATGCATATGAATGAATGACTTTATGATGGCATGCTTTGGGGTTTGGACTTCAGGTCCTGAAGCTGGCTGGGCTGGGGCTGGGTGCCATCAGCTAGCTGCTCAGGCCCTCGGTGCTACAGCCCTCATTGGCAAAGCCCTGAACCTGCATGCTGGTATTTTTAATTGTTGTGTGCTATCGGGCTGATTCTGGCTCATCATGATTTACAGGCCAAGGAGAACTGCCCCACAGGATTTCCTTGGCTTTGATCTTGATGGGAGCAGACCCCCAGGTCTTTTTTCCCCATAGACCCATTGATAATTTCAAACCACCCACCTTTCTGTTGCAGCTAAGTTTCTTAACCATTGTGCCACTGGGTCTCCTTTTGGTATTTGGTGACTGCTTGTTATTTGTTTTTCCAACTGGGCATGCCCTGGTGAGCCTGCCTCCCTTTCTCACGGAGGGTCTATAAGTGGGAATGAAGACTGGTCAGTTTCCACACATAGAGACCAGCTGAGTTCACCAGGACACCAATTCAGCAATCAGAGAACTTGTCATTAAATTTTTACAATTTTTTCAGAAATGTTCTTTACAGCTAGACTTTGAATTATAAAATACAATCAAAGACTAGTTATGGAGGATGAGAAGTTTTGTTTTTTCAATTACCTTTTATTATTGTTAATTGTTATTACTACTATTGTGAAGCAGGTGAAGGTTTACAGAGCAGATCATCCTTTGCAATTCAGTCAATGTGCTTACTATCACTGATCCCAGCCTCCTCCCTGGCTCTCCTGTTTCCATTCCTCCATCTTTCCTAACCCTTGGAACTTTGTCCTTTCACAAAATAAGTGCTGCCCGTTTGACCTTAAATGGTTTATTATTCTGCCACAGGAGTTGGTTCAGTTCCAGACCTGGAAGGTGAGAAAGGGCCATAGTCTTGGGGATCCCATTTGTCTCTGCTGACATATTGACATATAATTCACATATCACATATCATACACTTCAATCATTAAGATGTATTAAAAGGAGTTGTACAATCATCACTACAAAACAGATCTAGAACATTTTCTTTCTTCTTGTACTCTTTGTTACGAGCTTCCAATTTGCCTCCAACCTCTCCTCCCACAACCCCAGTAAGCCATTAATCCAGTAATTGTCTCTATAAATTTACCTAACTTGGATTTCACATACTGAAAACATTAAAAAAAAAAACACCTAACAACATAAAAACAAATAGTACCAAACAACAATGTAAAAATAATCCAGAAGAAAACCTCAATTAAAAAGAAAGCAGGAAATATTAAAAACTAGAAAAAATTTTAAATGGGTCAAAAAGGGAGATCAAATGATAAGGTGTTAGATTTTTACCTAACTGGTACTACAAATATCCATTGCACTCTGCATGATAGCAAGGCTATTCACATGCCTGGTCTGTGGCCAGAGGGGATTCACCATAGGCTAAACCTCCTCCACTTAAAAAAAATAAATAAATAAATAAGAAACAACTTTAAAATGGATCAAAAGGGAGATTAAATGATAAGGTGTTACATTTTAACCTAACTACAACAGCCATAATTGACTTTACAATGCTTTCTGTCTGATGGGGAAGCTGTTCACATCCTTTGACTATGGTCAGATAGGATTGACCCCGTAGACTCAATCCATGTTGGGACTCTGCAAATGGATTTGGACTTCCACTGTCATCCATTGCCTTCTGAAAACTGGGTGTTCACAATTTAAGCTCTGATACCATTCACTCCTTTGAATTTAGATTTTATTATTTACAATCCTTGGATCACACAGACTGGTGTACTTCTTCCAGGTGGATTTAGTTGATGCTTCACTTATATGACTGCTTGTTTAAGACAAACTTTAAGACCCCAGATGATATTCCTTCTGATAGCCAGGCACCATCTGCTTTCTTCACCACAATGTACTATAACACCCATATCTTCAGGGATTTCTTCATGAGGACAGGTCTCAATCAAGACCATGTCATAAGAACTAATTGTTCATAGATTAGGGCTAGAATGAAGTGTGAGCCCTACATCCATTCATATATCTATGGTTTAGATACATCTCTGGTTCACTGTAGATAAGCCTGGTCTCTGATGATTTTGCTTTCTGTTCTACATTTTCCTCCCACTCATCCAGCATCTTTTAAGGTGATCCTTTTTAGAGCAGTTGATAGTATTAGCTGAGCTATAGTCTCTGGTTTGTACAGGTTGATGTTCACATGTCCGTTATTTTACTGGACTAATGTTTCCATATGTGTTTTGATTTTCATAAATTTCATCTCTTCACAAAGGGGGAAGACCAATAGTCACTACTCACATTTTATAAATTTTTGTTGTAAATTGGGTGATGAACAACTTTTAAAAGCGATGTCAAAGAACTTTCTTGAAGAAACAAACAGGCTGCTCGATGACTTTTGTCTAAAACATTCAGTTTGAGTAAAAAGAAATGTGTTCCTACACTAAGGTGACCAGATTTAAAGCGGGACACCATTGACTGGGGTGGGGGGTGGGGTGTCTTGATTAAAAATTTGGTCTATATGGGCCAAATAGACCGTTCCCTAGCTTGTCGTGCATTCTTTCCAAAACTCGGAACTTTTTTAAAACACCAGAAATCGGGACTGTCCCGCCAAAAGCAGGACGTCTGGTCACCTTATCCTACACTCAGTCATTTTTGTCTGTATATGATACTCTTGGCCATATATTCAAATCTGCCTGAGACTAGGACTGCCCCTGAGGGTTTGCAGGAATGTAAATCTTTATGGAAGTAGATTACCACATTTTTCTCCACAGAGAGATTGGTAGATTTAAACCAAAGATGTTTCTCTTAACAGCAGAGTGCTTACTCATTGAATCACTAGGGTTCCTGATACCAAAACCCAGACCAACCCACTGCTATCAAGTTCATCCCTCCATAGGGCACTGTAGAACCCTCCTGAGTTTCTGAGGCCATACGTTTTTAAGGGAGCAGATTGCCTTTCTTTCTCCTGTGGAGTGGATGGTGGGTTCAAACTGCTGGCCTTTTGCTTAGCACTCCAACACATAACCCACCATGACATCAGGGCTCCTTATGAACCCATAGAAATAACATCCAGGAAGAACTCATCCCACAGGCAGTATTGTGCACTGGTTATGAGCATGGTCTCTGATTTTAGGTGATTTCATAAGTTCTCTCTTCAGTTTCCTCATTGCTAGAGGTTCAACAATAGGACTGAATTAGTGGAGCTCTCTTGGTACTATGAGTTAGACATTGGATTGCTAACAACAAGGTTGGTAGTTCAAACCTACCAACTTCTCCAAGATGTGCAGGGGGCTCTGAGTTGGAATCAACTCAATAGCAGCAGGTGTGGTGTTAATGAGCAAAGCTGTGGTGAAGAGTAAATCGCGTTGAATTAAATATGTATAGAAGCATTTGCCTCGTACTTAAGCCCTTAGTGATGACGACAGTGATGACCTCCGTGACCAGGTCGTCTGGCAAAAAGAAAACAAGAGTAGAAATATTTTATTGTTAATCATTAATGAAAAACTATTTTTAGCCTTATTCTTTGGGGAGTAGACTCAAAAAACCAAACTCCTCACTGCAATTGAGTGAATTCTGACTCGTAGCGACACCCTGTGGGTGTCTGAGATCCTAGAAGGGCAGGAGAGTCAAAATCATGGTTTCCCTTGAACTCTTTGCTTAGAATCTTTCTTTAAGAACATAACCATCCCTGTCAGTTTCTCCTTCATTCTCCCAAATACCACTATTCCTTTCTACTCGAGTTGATATAACCACCCATGCCTTGTGCTCTGTGGAAGTAGGGTACCTGTGAGCACAAACTCTTCATCCTCTGGAGCACCCTGCCAATAAAAAATAACCCAAGCATGTTGAAAACTTCTGAAATTTTATTAAGAATGCTTGCTTATGTTGGGTTTAAATATTTTTTTTAGCAAAAGAAAAAAAGGCAGATATCAGTTTTCACTTTTCTTTCTCCCACGTTTTTATATAGGATAAACCTAATGGCTCATGTAAAGGTACCAGGTTTTATATATGTAGTGTGATTTGTGACTATATGTAAGAAAATAGTAAACAATTATAGTATATACTTTTTATATTGTGGCAGTAGGTGTTCATTTCAGCTGGGTTGTATTAAATTGCTGCACTTTTAAGGTTTTATAAAATGTGATTAAATCACCGTACTTTACACTGTGCCTAGGGGGCTCAGGTCTGTGGTCTCAGGGGACTCCCAAGGGCAAGTCGCATAGCGCAGTGCATCTATATCCTGTGAGTTACACCGGGGATCTTCAAAGCTCATGAGCAACCATGCATGGTGAAAACTATTGATCTCTCCCTGTCTGAAAGAAAGTGAAGAAAATCAAAGACACATGGAGGCAAGTAGTCCAATGTCCTATGCAATTCAGCTTCTAGGACCTGAGAAAAGAACTCCATGGTCCATGGCTTCCATTACCCGCTGCTCTAAAAAGGATCACATTAGAAAGCCCTAAGTAGAGTGTGAGAAAATTTAAAAGACCAGGCCTACTGCCCAGGTAGAGAGAGAACTTCCAAAACTATGGCTTTAAGTCACCCTTCTGGTCTGAAAATTAACTCACCCCCTATGGCTCAGTTTTCAGTCAAAACAATAAGGGAACAGGAATGCTGGTGATGTAGTTTGGGGCTGCTAACTGAAAGGTCAGTAGTTCAAAACCACCACCTGCTCTATGAGAGAAAGATGAGACTTTTTCATCCCATAAAGATTTATAGTCTCAGAAACCCACAAGAGAAAGTTCTACTATGCCTTATAGAGTCGCTGTGAGCCAAAATAGATTTGATGGCAGTGGTTTCAGGGTTGGTTGTTTTTTGTTTATGAAATACATATGGAAGGGGAGCAGTAGCGCTAGGAAGGTATACACACCTTAGAATAATCAACCATTTGAGATTTTTTAAAGGCAGTATTTACCCAAGGACAAAGTATGTAAGGGTTAGGAAAGAAGGAAGACTGGGAACAAGAGACACAGTCGAGGAGAGGGATAGGTGATGTTACAGTATGGGGATTTCAGTGAATGAAACGAAACAATGTGTGTGAATTATTGAAAGAACTATTACTAGTTATATGAGGGGGTACTCGCCCGCCAGGCGGAGCTTTCATAGTACACATTTTTCCTGCTAGACGAGCATCAAGCAACTCACTCGGAATTAGTGCACCCAGTGGTGTCTCCTGGGAATGTTCTCTTTAGTCACAGTGAAGTTTTTTGTAAAAGTGGTTTCTCTTGAACCTCCTTTTTTGTGATGGTCGATTTAAGAAAATAGCATTGGCTGTGAAATTTTGTTTCCAGCTTGGGAAAAATGCCTCGGAAACTGTTGTGATGTTGAACACAGCTTACAAGGACAGCGCTATGGGAAAAACCCAGTGTACAAGTGGTTTTCTCATTTCAAAAAAGGTGAAATGTTGATTGATGACAAACCTAGTTCTGGACATCCGTCAACTTCTCAAACAGAAGACAATGTGTGGACCAAATTTGTGCACTTGTGCTCAAAGACCGACAACGATGGACCATTGGAGAGATGGGGATGTTATCTAGACTATCCAGGAGCTCAGTTCAGCACATTTTAACAGAAGATTTAGGAATGAGAAGGGTCACTGTGAAATTTGTGCCTCGGGTTCTGACTGACCTGCAAAAAGAGTGTGGAGTGGAAACATGCCGTGCTTTGAAAGAACAGCTCCAGACTCCCCCTCCC
>NW_022103968.1:36790022-36819744 GCF_000313985.2 Echinops telfairi | reverse complement strand
GCCCCCCAGGTCTGTTACTGGTGTTGAGACATGAAAGCAAACATCAGCTCATCAAGTGAAATAAAAAATCAAGATGATACTCTTTTTTTTTTAAGTGAGGGGGATAGTGTATTTGGAGTTTGTGCCAACAGGTCAGATTATTTATTATTTTTTCAAGTACTTTTATTGGGGGCTCTTACATCTCTTATCACAATCCATACATTCATCCAGTGTGTCAAGCACAGTTGCACATATGTCGTCATCATCAGTTTCAAAGCATTCTCTTCCCACTTGAGCCCCTGATATCAGCTCCCCATTTCTTCCCCTTCCCTCCCCCACCCACCCTCCCTCACGAACCCTTGATAAGTTATAGATTATTATTTCCATTTCTTCATCGTCCTCCGTTGCCCCTCACCCACTTCTCCATTATTCATTCCCCTGGGAGGGGATTCTAGGTTGATCCTTGTGATCGATTCCCCCTTTCTCCCCTCACCCTCCCCTAATCCTCCTGGTATCTCTACTCTCATTGTTGACCCTGAGGGGTTTATCTATCCTGGATTCCCTGTGTTGCAGGCTCTTATCTGTAGCAGTGTGCATGCTCTGGTCTAATCTGATTTTTAAGGTAGAATTGAGGTCATGATAGTGGGGTGAAGAAAGCACCAAAGTGCTAGAGGAAACGTGTGTTTCATTGGTGCTATACTGTACCCTGACTGGCTCATCCCTTCCCTGTGACCCCTCTATGAGGGGATGTCCAATTTTCTACAGATGGGCATTTGGTCTCCACTCCATGCCCGCCACTCCCATTCATATTGGGTAAGATTTTGTTCTGGGTCTTAGATGCCTGATGCCTGATCCCTTCGATACCTCATGATCACACAGGCTGGGGTGCTTCTTCCATATGGGCTTTGTTGCTTCTGAGCTAGATGACCACTTATTTACCTTCAACCCTTTAAGACTCCAGATGCTATATCTTTTGATAGCCGGGTACCATCAGCTTTCTTCACCACATTTGCTTATGCACCCATTTTGTCTTCAGCAATCCTGTTGGGAAGGTGAGCCTCACAGAATGCTGGATTGTTAGAACAAAGTGTTCTTATGTTGAGGGAGTACTTGAGTCGAGGCCCAAATGTCCATCTGCAAACTTAATTCTTAACGTATAGATATAAGTACATAGTTCTATTCCCATTAAATATATATTTACTACGTGCATACTTGTATTTAGGCCTCTATAATTGTCCTTTGCCTCCTGGTTCTTTCCTCTATTTCCTTTTACTTTCCTCTTGTCCCTCCATCATGTTTGGCCTTCATTTGGGTTTAGTAATTCCTCCCTGCTACATTGCCCTTGATTAAACCCCACTAGGCATCTTATGACTTTCCTTCCATTGATTTTAGTTCACTTGTTGT
Source organism: Echinops telfairi (assembly GCF_000313985.2). Classification (NCBI taxonomy): domain Eukaryota; kingdom Metazoa; phylum Chordata; class Mammalia; order Afrosoricida; family Tenrecidae; genus Echinops; species Echinops telfairi. The sequence goes on along the minus strand of NW_022103968.1, from coordinate 36,818,361 downwards.
TCCAATGTCCCTGGGTTGGTCCCCCATTCCCCTTCCTTTCTCCCACCTCCCTTTCTCCCATATTCTCCCGGAATCATTGATCCCATTCTTTTCATCTCTGAATTATTTATTCCACCTATCTTATCTAGATAGACATATGGATACATTAATAAGTGCAAAAACTAGGCAAAGCCAAATAAAACAACAAAGGAAGTCAAAACCAACAAAACTATAACAGCAACAAAAACAAAATAACAATAACAAAAAGAAAGTCACTGACAAAAATGTAAAAGCCTATAAATAGTTCAAGCTCTGTTTGTAGGCCTTTACAAGTGTTTTCCAGTGGAGTCTGATGGGTTGCCACACTCTGTCTCCAAAGTCTATTTTTAGTATTCCCCAGGAATTTCATCACTCTGCTCCCTGTGCTGCTGTGCTGCATGCCATCAGTGATGGGGCCAGTAGGTCAGATTATTAATCAAGCTTTCTATTTAGAGGTTCTGAAAGATTGCACCCTTAACAGTGTATGACAAAAAGGCCTGATTTGTGGCAGACGGGACTGGTTTTACCACCATGATAATGTACCTGGTTTATGCAACCATCTCAGTACGCCTGTTTTTGGCAAAAAAAAGCAGGGTACCTCTCTTGTCCCACTCACCTGACCTTGCTCCATGCGACTTCTTTTTGTTTCTGTGAATAAAGAGAGACATGAAAGGACAGCGATTTGACAGCGTAGAAGAGGTGAAGAAAAACCGAGGGAGGTGCTGTCAGTCATCCAAACAGATGAGTTTGAAAAATGTCTCCAAGAATCGAATTGCAGATTTGACAAATGTATTAAGTGTAATGGAGAGTACTTTTAAGGTGATAAGGTTGTTTTGTTAAAAAAAAATTAAATACATAGCTTTGAAAAAAATTTCCATTTTGGAGGGTACCCCCTTTCCTATTTAGCTTAAATTTAAAAAGAGTTCAAATGATGCATTTTTACCTTGCCTCTCTTTTCTCCTTAGTTTGTAAGACGTGTATTGTCCAGCACTTTGAAGACAGTAATGACTGTCCACGGTGTGGCAACCAAGTTCATGAAACAAATCCATTGGAAATGTTGCGGTGAGTGTCCTTTATCCGTCATATAATTTGAATTCTGTAGGCTCTTAATTTATTTTGCTTTTTATTTTATTTTATTAGCCTTTATTTATATGACTAAAATATAGTTATATTTTAGTTATAATGTTTAAAGATATTTTTAGGCTCAATTTTTATTACATCCTTTTTGTTGGTATTTTGACTCACTTAGCATTGGTTTTGTAGATTTTGTGGATTTCATTTTAAGGCATTTCTTTTACATATAACTTAATATATAAACAAGACATTTTTAGGATTAATTTTTGCATAAACATTTTTGTTAAAGCGGCTGCATTTAAAAGTGTGCATTTGGCCATTGTTACATTTCCATGGGAAATCATTGAAATGGATGATGGAAGGTAGATGGAGAACCCTACTCCACCAATATTTAATTGCTGCCCAATACTGTAGCACAATTTTGGGTGCTTAATAACCACTGATGGAAGAGCAGATAAAGATCTTTGCTCTCACAGAGCTAAGATTTCTGTCAAGGGAGACAGACAGTAAACCATATCATAAATAAGTTATGCAGTATGTTAGGAAGGGAAAGTATCACAGGAGTGTGACGGTCGGGACAGATGGTGATTTTAAATAAGAGGATGAGATTGGCCTCTCTGACAAGGTGAGATTTCATGAAGACAGAAGCCATGCATGATGTGAAGAACGGTGGGAAGTCAGTACGGGGGAGCAGTGAGGTAGAGAGCAAGTCATGGGTGTTATCAGAGATAAAAGGGGTACAGCCTATCAAGGGCCTTATAAACCCCTGTAAATACTTTTCCTTTCAAGTGAAATTGGGAGTCATTACAGGGCTTTGGTTAAATATTGACTTGATCTGACTTAGTTTTGAAAAGATCGTTTAGGCAACTGTGTTAAGGCTACATTGTCTAGAAGCACAAAGGTAGAAGGCAATTTCAGTGACCCAATTGAGAGAGAGTAGCAGTAGAAAGGGCTAGCAGTGGCATTGTTCTGCATGTAAATTTTTAAAGTAGAGCCAAGATTTGCTTATGGTTTGTATGTGGGGTGTGAGATAAAATAAAAAGTCAAGCATGACCCCAGTTTTTGGACATCAGCAGGTGGAAGAGTGCTATTGACTGAGATAGGGAAGGTTAGGTTTGAGGGGAGGGGTAGATCAGGAGTTCTGGTGGGACATGTTGATTATGAGCTGTCTAGTTGGCATATCAGAAAAGGTAGAAAGGTATTAGCAGGTGAATAGATCTACACGTCCGGGCTTCACGAGCAGAGGTCTGGGTGGAGATCACCATTTGGCAACATTCGGGATATGTCGTTGCTGTAGGTCAGCACCATCTGTGGTGACCCGTGTACAGCAGAATGCCCAGGCTGGCACCGTTTTCACAATCACTGGTGTGTGCAAGTCCACTGTTGCAGCCAGTGGTTCAGTAGTTTTAAACCCAGAGGGGTTTCGAGTACAGTGCTCTGAGGTGACACACGGGGTTTTCATCAGCTATTTTTAAAAAATTGATCGCCAGAGCTTCCTCTCTAGTCTGTCACAGTCTGGATGTTCCATGGAAATCTGTCCACCACGACTGACCCTACTGGCATTTGAAGTATCGGTGGTATAATTTCCAGCATTATAGAAAGAGTCGAGCTGAGACATACAATTCATGCTCGATGAAGAGCAAGGACCGCAGATCGAACTCTGGAGTGTGGCCCACGTTTCAGAGGCCCGGGAGCAGTAAGAACTTTCAAAGGAAACTGAGCTGTAACCAGTGTGGTGGTGTGTTAAACCAAGTAAGGAAAATGTACCAAAGAAGAGGGAAGTATTCAACTGTGTAAGAGGTTGCTTTACGGGTCAAGTAAGGTGGAGACTGAGATGTGGTGTTGGAATTAGTAACAAGGAGACTATGGACGCTGACGAGAGGGCACTTGAAATAGAGCTACAAAGCAAAGCTTAATTGGATTGTTTCGAGAGCGAAGGGATGGATAAAGAATTAGAAACAGTGGGTACAGACACCTCTTTCTAGGTGTTTTGCAACAAATGGAAATAGAGAAGTGAAACGAGAACTATTAGCTGAGGAAGGGTTGTCATGTCAAGACATTTTTTGTTTTGACTTGATTTGCTAGGGGAGGAATAATATATTTGTAGGGAATGATTCTAGCGAGAGCAAAAGTTATTGTGGCAGAGAGGTGGAGGGGAGTGGGACCTGTCAGTGCTAAAGAGAGATTGGCTTTACAGAGGAGTGTCTGCAGCAGCAGGTATGTGGGGAGAGTGCAGCACACAGGAACCGAGAGAGCAGACTGAGGGAGAAGTGGTGGCAAAAACATTGAGAAGAAGCTAACAGTGGGGACTGGTGAGGAGATGTGTAAATTAAGGGAGAGGTAAGGTAATATGACAAATTGAGCATATTAGGGAGAGCTGTAGCATCATTTAAAAATTAATTTTAAAAATAATTTTATCGGAGGCTCTTACAGCTCTTATCACAATCCATACATGCATCCATTGTGTCAAGCACATTTGTACATATGTTGCCATCATTTTCATAACATTTTCTTTCTACTGGAGCCCTTGGTATCAGCTCATTTCCTTCTCTCCCTTCCTCCCGAACCCTTGATAATTTTTTTTTTCCATGTCTTACACTGACCGCGTCTCCCTTTACCCACTTTCTGTTGTCTGTCCCCCTGGGAGGGAGTTATATGTAGGTCATTGTGATTGGTTCCCCCTTTCTCCCCCCACCTTCACCCTACCCTCCTGATAGCGCTACTCTCGTTATTGGTCCTGAGGGGTTTATGTGTCCTGGATTCCCTGTATTTCCAGCTCTTATCTGTATATCTGTGTTCATGCTCTGGTCTAGCCGGATTTGTAAGGTAGAATTGGGGTGATGATAGTGGTGGGGAGAGGAACCATTGAAGAACTAGAGGAGAGTTGTATGTTTCGTTGATGTTATACTGCACCCTGACTGGCTCATCTCTTCCTTGTGACCCTTCTGTGAGGGAATGTCCAGTTGTCTACAGATGGGCTTTGGGTCTCCACTCCGTGCTCCCCCACATTCACATTGATATGATTTTTTTCTTCAGGGTCTTTGATCCCTGATCCCATCGACACCTGGTGCTTCTTCCATGTGGGCTTTGTTGCTTCTGAGCTAGATGTCTGCTTGCTTACCTTCAAGCCTTTAAGACCCCAGATGCTATATCTTTTGATAGCTGGGCACCATCTGCTTTCTTCACTCCATTTGCTTATGCACCCATTATAAATGAACTTTTAAAAAGTGATTAAAATGAGAGTATTTTGTTGAAAGTAGATGTGACCGTCTTAACATAGATAAACAAAAGGAGGTGCTTGGGATGTTCAGCATCTATTGGAAATATGAAACAAGCTCAGTAGAGAAATGTAGCATGGATCTAGACCCAAAGTATTTGCTTATATGTTAGTTATTAAGCCACAACTGTGAATGAGCTTCTCAAGGAAGAAAATACGTAGAAAGGTCAAAGAGTGGGGAGTCCATAATTCGGGGAATCCTCCAATCTAGAGGTGGCTGGATGGGAAGGCAGGGACAGACAGGAAAAGGAGAGCTAGGAGAGGAATGTTTCATGGAGACATCGTTGGACAACTCTTTTAAAACTGCTGCAAAGCAGTGCAGGGGAAAATGTGTTTTTAAAATATATATATTTTTAATTTCAAATAGTTTTAAAATTTTGAAAAGGAATTTTTAAAACTTACTGAGTGCAGAAGTTATGGATGACACTGAAAGATCTACAGAGTACAAGAAAGAAAGTTTGTAACTGAAATAGTACTAACGATGGTTTTAGAATTTTTCCAGTTGGAAGGAAAGATTGAGCAATCGCTTGAGGGGATTATTGGAGTAATGTTCTTGAAAAGGTGAGAGGGGCGCATCTGCAGCCACAGGCATGAGGACAGGACACGCGTGGGCAGGAGAGTGGAGAAGTGGGATGCAGTGGAGGGCACTGGTAGGAGAGTCCTGAGGAAGGAGCTCTCCGTGGGGTGCAGTGAGTTAAGTATGGATTTTCAGGTTTGGGAGGCCTGTCAAAGCACTAAGCATGTTTGTGGTTTTCAGACGAGAGCACTGCTGTGGAGCAGAGCAAGAGCATGAAAGCAGTGAAGAGAGGGGTGTGGAAGCCAGAGTAACTCAAAGCATAACAAGATTATCAAGGAAAAGGAAGAGTTTCAATTTAATATAGGAAAGGAAAACCCGGGAAATGGCCTGATAAATATTTGTATTTTCCCCCAGGAAGTAGAGTGGCTCCATGTTGGGCAGGGAGGACCAGAGGCTGTTCCCGGTGTGGAAAGGAGCCAGCCTTGTGGTGTTTTGAGAGAGGATCTTTCACTTCGCTGCTGCTGCGACTGCATTGCAGGCTATGGGGGTGCCATCCTTAGGACAGGGTTCTGTCCTGAGAACTTTGTCATAAGTCGGTTCTGATGAAATTTGAATACTTCTTTTTTCTTTTCTTTTTTTAGCAGTAGCTTTACAAATTCAATTTGTCATTGGGAGTTGGAAACATTACATATAAACATCTGCGAGGGAACATCTGAGGATGTTACATTAGCAAATTTCGCTTTCTAAAAGTGTATGTCATGTGTATCCTAACAATAAGGAAGATATACCAAAAAAAAAATCCCTACAACACAATAGATGTAGTTTGTCACTACTCAAACGCAGTATAAGTCAACTGACTACACATAAACATAGTGCTTGAAACAGTACATATTTATTTTTCCCCACAAATCTGTGGGTCAATTGGGTGGCTCTTCTAGCCCTTGGTTGTGTTTCTTTTATGCACCTGCAGTTAGCAGCCAGCAGGAACAATTGTTCAGTTGATCTTGATCTTGGCCTGGCTCTTTGATATATTTAAAAAGCCAAACTCGTTGCCATCAAGTCATTTCCAGCTCATAGTGACCAATAGGATGCATGGAGTAGAATTGCCCCTGGGGTTTTCCGAGACTGTTAACTCTTTACAGGAATAAAAAGCTTCCTCTTTCACCCAGGGAGCAGTTGGTGGTTTTGAACTCCTGACCTTGTTGTTAGCAACCCACTATGCAACCCACTACTCTACCAGGGCCCCTTTAATATGTTGGGTGTGGGCTATTTGTGGACTGGTTTGATGTGGCCTCTGCAGGGCAGCTGGCCTCTCCTGGACATGGTGTTTCCTCCTCCTCACTTGTTGGCTTCTCACAGTAGCAGGGTTCTAAGAGAGAGAGGGTGAGGGCACCTGTGTACTAAAGTATGTGATGTTCAGAACAAAGAACCCTGCCACATCTGCTATAGTCTATTGACTTAAGCCAGTTGCAAGGCCTGTTCTTGAAATGTCTTCCCTTAATGGATGGGATTTTAAAGTCACGTGGTAAAGAGTGTGGCTGAGACTGGGCCCATCAATGAAGGATCTAGATACAGAAGAGGAAGGGATTGGTTAATCAGTCTCCCACTGGAGGGAGGTGAGAAATAGTAATGCTCTGTGTGCAGAGGTGTATGGTCTCGTAGAAATGCCAGCATTGTGTCTGTCCTACATTTTGAATGCATGCATTTGTGAGGCAGATCTCAAACTGTTTGCGTATAAACTCTTGACATCTTTACTGTTAGTATGTCTTCTCATTCTCTGAAAGGTTGGACAACACGTTAGAAGAAATTATATTTAAGCTGGTCCCTGGACTACGAGAACGTAAGTTGCATTACAGCTTCTTGTAGATGTTTGCATTTTGCAAAATCAACCTTGCTCTTGAAGAGTTCCTGATTGTTTCTCTGGGTTTTTTTTTTTCTTTTACATTAGAAGAACTTGAGCGTGAATCTGAATTTTGGAAGAAAAATAAGCCTCAAGAAAATGGACAAGGTGACTTTGTCTTACGCCTGTATCTAACAGCAAAAACAGTAACCGGCTTTTTGCAGCTTTGGCGAGCTAGCATCCCTGACTGAGCTCAGGTTTGCCCCCCACAAAATCCACGTGCCCCTTTATTTCCATCATAAACGTTTCTCTCACTGAGATTTTCACACAAATGTGTGTAGATCTGAAGGAGCTCTGAGGGAACAGCGGGTAAGCATTGAGCTGTCAACCCCAAAGGGTGGTCATTTGAACCCATCGAGCAAGCGAGCGCACTGCCAGAAAACTCTCTGAGTGCAGTTCTCTTGGTCACCTGGTCCCGGGGACTTGGAATCCAGGAGGTGGCATCTCCCCACAACAGCATGTGGGAGTGATTGGAAACAGAGGAAGCTGGGCTTTGGGAAGGGAAAGGGGGCTCACACAGGAGACTGACACCAAGGTGATTATAGCTGAGAGCTCAAGGAGCCCCACAGCTTACAACTACACCCCAAGATTGGTTTGATTTGTTATGTTTGCTTTAATGAGAGAGGGAACTGGGAAGTGGCTGACAGCCAGGCCGGAGGTTTTCTATCCCCTGATGCTATAGAATGGTGTGCTCAAAGGGGCTCAGACTTCATGAGCTTGCGTACTCTGAAGTCCAGAGTACTTTCTGTCCAGGCACCTTTGAGAATTGTTTCCCATCACTTATGCCAAACATCCAAATTCCTCTTTTGGCTCCCAGGAGACTCAAGAATTTTTAATGATTTCTGAGTGTAGATATTATTTACTGAGCCCATAAAAGACAATGTTTCTTATCGACGCAAATGAGGGGGAAAGTACAGTGAATCAAAAATTGTAATGAAGCAGTATCCTTTCCAGTTGTTGTTTTAACACATTTAATTAAGGATGACATTTTCAAAAAGCATTGAACTTGCTTAAAGGAATACATGTGTTTTATAGGCTCACTGGAGGGCTCAGTTCCCGACTCTGGTTTTCCCATAAGATCATAGCAAAACCTGGCCAAGCCTCATGCCACTGAGTTCATTACAACTCCTAGTGACCTGCACCATAGGATGCCCAAGACTATATGTCTGATAGTCTCAGCTTTCGCCCACAGAATGGCGGGTGGGCTTGAATCCCTGACCTTGTGGCATTCCAGCAGGGTGCCTCACGATGATAAGATAGTTCATTATAGTAGGTTCTGTGTCATCAAGGTTAATGTTATCTCTCTCCTTTTTAATCTGTAAAATGGGGGTTATGGATTTATTCATTCAGAACTCTATTACTACCTATAACAGGGGAGGTTTGAGTGACTGGAATTAGGTACTGTTTTTGATCTATAACAACAAAATGGCTAAAGACGCTAAGCCTGGCCCCAAAATGGCTTATCTGCAGGATTACTTTACCCAATTTAAACTAGTGCTTTAAAATTGTGCAGAGGGTATAGCGCCAGTTTTTTAACTACTTGTTAAAAGGACCTATCCTATGTAACATACTATTAAAGACACTCAGCAAATACACTTAAATGTAGGCTTCAGGTGTTTAATGGGTCAAATGCATTTGTATAAAATGCAGAGTATATTGTTCAGATTTCTTTAATGGAGTTTCTTAATATCCACATATTGAAATCATTCTACTCCTTTTACTACCTGATTTGATTGTCCAATAATTTAAAATTTGGAGAATTTAGAGAAAATGTGTTGTAATTTGCAGTCATTGGGCTTGACTCTGTCTTTATATTCGGTCTGCTCTCTAAGGTGGTCAGTTGCGCCTTGTTACCAGAGTGGCACTTTGGTGACACAGTATAGCGCGTCCTGCCTCTCTTAACTTAGGTGCCCCAGTGAGATGAGAAATTATAGGCTATGTTAGTAAGTCACTTACTTTAAAAAAATAATCCAGGTGCATTGAGTTGGTTGGAACATTCTAAAAGTATTAAAAGATGCTATTCTTCAAAAAGTGGTAGGACATATTTTAAATTAAATTTTTCTTGATTAATAGTTTGTGGTTTAACCTTAAGGTCAACTCTGAATGCTATGTAACCCAGCTTTGCTTTAATTATGCAGATGATCCTTCCAAAGCTGACAAACCTAAAGGAGATGAAGAAGGTGATGAAAACCAAGACGATAAAGATTACCACAGAAGCGACCCCCAGATTGCCATATGCCTAGATTGTTTACGTAACAATGGACAATCAGGGGACAATGTAGTCAAGGTGGGTGAACAAGTGTTTTCTAGTCATTTCATGATCTTTTACCGATGAGTTTTCTTAGTGGTGATAGCTCTTAAAAATGCTAACACGATCAAATAGTCACAGTCACTCTGACACCCTAAAGCTATAAACATTTAACTTAGAAGTTATTCACCAATGAATGGCAACATATTTGCATTTGCACACCTGGTTTTTCCTTACCGCCACAATTGAGCCGACCAGGCCAATGGCACCACCTAGTGGCTATTGTTGAGTCTCCCACTGCTCTTTCTTCCTCTTCGGCATGTGTGGTTTCTGACTCTTTATCCCTCTTTATTCATGCGTTCTCCTTTACCCTTTCCCGTGTGGCCTGAGGAGCAGCTGACAATTTATTTTAAAAAACAATAACAAAAAGTCCATGCCATTGCCAGTTCATTCTAAGTAATATAATCGAATTGCTTATGAAGTAAAACTAGATGGCACAAGTTCCCGTGATTTTTGAAGTCCGTGTGTTCAGTGAGCTATATCCTACAGCATCTCCCTTTCTAAACCTGTATCCTGTGGTAGTGGGGAAAAACAAACAAAACATCGACTCAATCCCGTCTTAATGACCCTGTAGGACGGAGTAAAACGACCCCTGGGTGTCCATGGCTGGGAACCTCGACGGAAGCAGACTGCTCGCTTTTCTCCCACAGAGGGGCAAGTGTGCTCAAACCACTGACACTTAGCCTCTTACCCACCAGGGACTTTCTTTAAAGGACCTCTATTGGAGAGTTCAAAATACCATACTCGCCTTTAGTGGTTTTACTTTGTTTTTCCATGGTGCTATTTTAAGTCATGTTCCCTGTCTCATTTTGTTGCAATTACTGTATAAATGTTCACTACTTTCACTATTAGACTGGTCAGTTTGTTCTACCAAGTAGCAGCTGTGGAAAACATTGTTTCTCTTTTATTTTCTCTGTATAACTTGTATGCTAGTGGGTTGATTTTTTTCACTAGTACATTTAATTATATCACTTGTCCCAGCATCTTGAAACAAAAAGGACATAGGAACACAGTGATTCACCGTGTGGCTATTAAGCAGTTAAACTCTCTTACTGCCCTCAAGTGAATTCTAACTCATAGGAATCATGTAGGACAGGGTCGACCTGCCCTATGGGGGTCATACAGCTCTTATGACAATCCATACATACATCTACAGTGTCAAACACATTTGTATATACATTGCCATTATCAATTTCAGAACATCTTTCTCTTTGAGCCCCACCCTCCCTCTCTCAGGAACACTTTATAGGAGTAGAAAGCCTTGTCTTTCTCTTCAAGAGTTACTGGTGGTTAGCAGTCCCGTGCATAACCTCAAGGCCACCAAGGCCTCCATCGTGAAAATCTGAGTAGTTTAAAAGAATCCCTAAAGGAACTTGGTTAGGTCTTTTTTTTTTAGGCTTATTTTATTTTAAACATTTTATTAGGGGCTCATACAACTGTTATCGCCATACGCACATCAATTGTGTAAAGCGCATTTCTACATCATTCTCAAAACATTTTCTCTCCACTTAAACCCCCGACATTAGGTCCTCATTCTTCCCCTCCCTCATGAGCCCTTGATAGTTTATAAATTGGTATTTTGTCATATCTTGCCCTGTTAAACATCCGATAATTGATTTCGTTGAAAAAGGTTGGTTCAGCAGGATGTGCAATTAAGTGCAGCAGCTCTTTCGAGATGTGAGCGCGTTCTGGGCATCTCTCGGGTTTTATGTGCTGCTGGAGCACCCTCTCCTCTTTGAAAAGCTTTTCCTTGTGGCTCTTACAGCTGTGCATTGCTCCCTTATTGCCGCCCGTCTCGGTAATCCCCCTCTCAGAGGCTCTTCTTTCTTCAGACAGTGGTCGTCATTTAGTTAGCACATTAGGCGTTATCTCTTACCGAGGTTGGTTCTATGGCAAGAGTGAGTATCTCTTCATAAATGTACCACAACCCCTCTGTGGCCCTCCCCTCTTATCGATCTTGTTGACCTTTTATCCATTGAATCATTCTTTGTTTTCCTTCATCCTTCCACCTCTCATTCTTAAAGCCACTTTCTTAGCATGTACAGCTTCCACGGAGCTGCCTGGATTCGTACAGGCCACTCCCACGTTGTCTCTGCTGACCCTGCTTCATACCTGTGAGTGTGTCCTGATATCCAGGCCTCCAATCAACACTTCTTTCTCTGTATTCATCCTAGGAGAGCTCTTCCATTTCTGAGCTCCAGCTCTGCAAATGATTCTTAAATGCTCATTTCCAACCCTGCCATCTCTCCCAAGTTGGAGAATTCTATCTATAAATATTTTAAATATCCCACCTGGGAGTTTCAACTTCACCTAAACTTACTTATCCAGTGGCAAATATATTATGTTCATACCTGTGTTAGGCTGAGTTCTCTAGAGAAACAAAACCAGTGACCCTTATATATATATATAAGACTGGGCTTTATAGCAAGAAAGAAATTTATATCAAAAAGTGTCCCAACCCATTCCAACTCAAGTCTGTGGGTCCCATACTAGCCGGTGCGCTTCAGATTCATACAGCTGCCAGTGGGTGAAGTGGGAGGTCACAGGCTGGTGGGTGCAGAGTGGAGTAGATCTCCGGTCTTCAGAAACATGGCAGGACAGCACACCAGCCAGGGGCAACGGGTTGCCATTGGCTGTCAACCGCAGATCTAGACATGCAAACCAGGCAAGCAGGAAGGGAAGATAGCCGGAGAGAGAGAAGTGAGTGTCTCTCTCATGGAAAACTCCCCACCGCCAAGGAGGCCAAGACCTCATGGATAGGTTGAACTCTACCCCTACCTCCACACAGGTACAATCTAGTGGACATAAAATCTAACCATCACAATGCTTAGAGTAATTTGTACCCTTAATTTCACTCATTATCTCAAGTGAGAGAGTCACAGCCCGAATTTGGGTAAGGCAGGGTTGGAGGCCATGCCAATATCATTGCCAAATTGGTCAGCAACCATTGTGGTCTCCACAGAAGCTATCCGCAAGTCTCTGGTAGCACTGAAATCACCTTAGACAATAGTAAACCAATGGGCCTGGGTGGTATTCCAACAAAACTGTACTTATTTGGCTCCAAGGGCCATGACCATAGTTTACTGGCTCATAGTATTATTTAGCCTACAAGGCCCTTCTTGGACTATCTTCTACATTGACAAGTTCATCTCCTGTTAAACTCTTCAGAAACGTGATGGTTGCATGTGTATCTGACAAAGGATTTGTGAGTGATGAAAATATTCTGTAATTAAGTAGTGATGATGACTGCACAACCTGTTAAAATACTAGAATGTACTGAGCTTTACGTGACGAATTTATGGATTGTGAATTTGATCTTAAGAGAAATATCAAGCTTGACAACTCATTTGCCTAGTGGGTGCCTGTCATACCATTCTGGAAACAGGAGAAAAGCACTGTAAGGGTTTAGGTGTTTTGTTTTTAATTGGTGGAGGGATAGACAACCACAAAGGCCTCAAAAAGTCAGGAATTCTGAGTTGCGTCCTACAAGAAAAGAGGCTTGACTCACTTTTGATACTATCTGATCTCAGTTCTGGCTTTTCAGGTCTTCTAAAACTGAAGGCATGAAGGATAAAATGGCTTTGCTGCCATCATCTTAAGAGCCGAAAGGGACCTTTGGTGGATGTGAATCTGCCCAGTCGAGGGTCCTGAGAATGTTCTCTTTTGTTGCTGGTCTCTCACTGCTGACTTAGTTGTAGGCTCTTCATCATTCCATCTGCAATTACTGTCCTTTTTAACGTAATTTAGAAGTGATGAGCTAAGGGTTTACAAAGTGATCCTAATGCTTTCAGCCATAACATTCATATAATATTCGATATCCCTTTTATGACCTTTCTTTTGCTATTTTCACGGAAACTCTTGATGTGTTCTTTACCAAAGAGTCAACCAGGAGGAGCATATTTTTTTGGTCTGTTTACCAGAATTTTCCTAATGTACATGAAAATACATTCTTAAAAATATTTTTACCCACAGGAGCTAAAAACTTGCAAGTTGAAACATTTCCAGAATATATTTTGAAATGTAGATTATGTTTATGGGGTTATACAAAAATAGGATATTTTAATACCTTTTTTTTTTAACTTTAGGGTTTAATGAAGAAATTCATCCGATGCTCTACACGTGTAACTGTGGGAACTATAAAAAAATTTCTAAGTTTAAAACTAAAGCTTCCAAGTTCTTATGAGGTAAGTTATGTAATATCTGACCTGGAATATCTTGATGATTCTGATCTTAAATAGAATTCTAATGAATTATTTTTATGTTAGCATATCCCGAGCAAAAGTTACTAATGCATTTGATGTTTTCTAATTAGAAGGGAGAGTATGTATGTGCCTGTGTGTGTGTATTATTATGTGAACATTCTTGAGTTCATTACCATGGACTTTTTAATTTACAGTAGAAAAATTGCCTTTTATCAAAAAGGATTTCACAAATCCCGTAGTTCCATAATATCCAAACATATCACTAGCTAAAACTGATATTTAGAATATGAACAAATGCAATTTACCAGTTTCTTTATAGCACAGAAAAATTTTCTGTGATGTTGGTGACAGTGCAGTTTGTAACATATTTAGCATTTAGGGAATATTTATGATCCAAAGGGCATGACTTTAACATTATGCTCCTGGTACTCCCCTTTGGATTTTGATAGTACCATCTAGAAAACAAAGGGCTAGTTTGTATTACACGTACACACACACAAACATGTAGTATACACTCGCATATATATCTGCACATATATTATCTGGCTCATACATAGTCAATAGTAATAGAAGGAGAAATAAATAAAATGCTAAAAGACATGGACAGGTATTAAGTCTGTGTTCTCAAGAAGCATGTGCTTCTGCTTTCAGATGAACTAATGAATACACAAATACAAACAAAACATTTTCCAGGTTCACAATTTCTGTGTGTGTTGTTCATTGATTCCAATCATCATATTGTCCACCTGTCACCACCCTTCTCCTTCCCCCAGAAACCACTAATAAACTGACTGATGGGTCCATTCATCTGTTGATGAAGATGTAGTTTTTCCCACCTTTTGACTAATACTGCAATGAACATCAGTGTCGCTTCATATTAGGAAAAACAGTGGAAGTTAAATATCAAATCCCTGTGTTCTTAAGAAATGAAAATGAAATTGTTTTGGGGCGTCTATTGTCTATTTGCAAAATACCATGCATGGTTTAATTTCCTTGTTATTTTGTCCAACTCATTGGGTGACTGTTTTCTAGTTTTGGGGAAGTTGGTAGGGCTAAGAGAACTATTAATCTGGCATGGCCTCATTACTGTGTTATATTTCTTTATGGAAAAGTAGATACTTAATTCACTGATAGCTCCTTACCTATCCCACTGCATGGGGCTTTTCCTAGACTTTTCCGGAGTATATGTTGTTCCATCTTTATTTTGTGCCCAACATGTAGGAGGAGGATTTAATGAAATCTTGGAGAACTAATGTTTTTTTGGCTTATGAAATTATTTTTTAGGCCAGGTAAAGAAAATGAAATCTACATTTTGTTCTTTTTTAAAAAGAATTAGTAAGATATGACTTCTGAGTCACCATAAAGCAGCCAAACAAATCCATCGAATTGACTTAGTGTGTCCAGAATACAATGAAAATTGTACTCATTTGGGGCTTGGAGTTCAAAACCCTTGTCTCTATTTCATCAGACACAGAATGATTTAAAATCTTTTCTTCTTCCCCCCCTCTGCACTCTTTAAATCCTCTGTTTGCTTTGAGTAGCTACAGTATTGAAATAGTGCTGACTTCTGGGAGTCTACAATAAACATTTTAAAACTATGCTTTGCTAGCTTAGCGAATGATTGCCATTCCTCCTGCCTTCTGTAAGGAGTGCTGGGGTTGTTTGGTTTAGAGTGAAGAGCTCATAAATACTGTGCAAGTTACGAACCTAACAGACACAGGCCTGTAGCACAGTCCTAACTCTTCTGTACGTAGCTGCTAGCCCTGAGGTTGGTGGTTCAAACCCACCACCTACTCCACAGGAGAAAAATACGACTGTCCACTTCTACAAAGGTTCACAGCCGTGGAAGCCCTGTGGGTTGTTGAGAGTTCGCATTGACTTGGAGCTGTCTCAGTGGCACCAAGCAAGCTTATGAGTGGAATCCACTTGACAGTGGTTATAGGAAATTCTCACATGCTTCTCAGGCTCCTTGAAGAAAGAAACCCCTTAGAATGTTCTCACTTTCCCAATATTCAAAGAGATGAATTCATAAGCCAAAAAAGCTTCTATGAGTCAAAATTGTAGTTTCTAAGGTTGCACGGAGATAGGAACTAGGAGAGTCTATATGGCATTTCAAAATGATGCATATGAAGTTATGATGTAGGTATGTGGAACAAATACAGTGTTTTATGATACTTATGCCTGAATTGTTAAAACTTCTATTACTGGAAATGTTCAAACAATATTCTTTTTATAAGTGATGGATGATAATTTCTATTTTGTTATGACTATTAATATTTTTGAAATTTGAAAAAGTTTACCCCATGTAAAAATTCAAAATTGCGTATGTTAATGGGTTTTTAACTTATTCTTTTAAAGCTGGATGTGCTGTGCAATGGTGAAATTATGGGGAAGGATCATACTATGGAATTCATCTATATGACAAGATGGCGACTAAGGGGCGAAAACGTAAATTGTTTTGTTTTTACACTTACTTAAGTTTCTGTCTAGCTGTATACCATTACGCTACTCAAGTCTGACAGTAGAACTTAAAAGCAAGCTCACTTGGGAAAGACGAAACTGGTTCCTCTTGTTACTGTTTCTCCCACCCACTCTGTGAACAATAGCTCAAGTCCGAGTCTGTGATAAATGGTTTTATCATGTTGAAGGTGAGTTTAAAGCCCCATCTAAAATAGATTCAATACTAGCCTCAAAACAGAAGATAGAACCTACCTATGTTTTTAAAACCCAATAAAATAAGTGAACCTGCACATAATTAAATAAGGACAGGGGAGACTGAGTCCGCTCTGGCTCCTAAGAGCATCATTGGGATGTGGTAGAGAGGACAAACTAGCCAGCAGCTAGGTCATCTCTTTCTGCGGGGACCCTCTTTGTGTAAAATGGGACCTAAGGGTGAGTGAGTCTCTTAATTTCTGATGGCTGAAGAATTCAATTCTTAAACTCACTGCCATGTATTCCGACTCACAGCAGCCTTATAGGACAGAGTAGAACTGCCCCTGTGGGTTTCTGGACTGTGAGTCTGCAGGAGTGGAAAGCCTCGTCTTTCTCCCTGGAGCGGCTGGTAGTTTGCAGCTTCTGACCTTGCAGTCAACATGCTGCCCAGTGCGCAACGGTTAAAAGGAGAGAACCCCTATTTTGAGCTATATCTCTGATTAGAGCTAACTAGTGGGTCTAAGAATACTTAACCTGATTTATGAATCACATGGATACTAGAGAAAATTACTAGGGGATTGTGAGGCTGATATGTCAGAATAAGGAATATAGTCGTAATGCTACTGGAATTTCTTGCTATAAGCTGAGTGCATCAGTAAACACGAGCCAGAATAGACAGGAAGGCTGGACTTAGATGATCCCCCGGTGCCCTTTCAGCCATATCATCACTTTAAACATTCTGTATCCTTTTAATATACCTTCTATAAACTAGGTTTAGGGCATTTGGTTATGAAAACATAAGTTATAAGAAAAAAAAGAAACCAAGATGTTTAACCTCACACAAGGACAGATAATGCAGATTCTAAGTGTATTAAGGGTGACTGAGTTGAACTAGTCTGTGGACTGTTAAATAAACTTCAAGAAATCCATTTTTGTGCTACAGAATAGATAGGTCATTGGTGATATGATAATAAATGAAGTACCTACCCTCCTGAATTAGAATTCCTTTTTCTCTATTTGAGTCCCACTTGGAGAAAGTCTTCCTCTGAGCCTGAATCTTTAGCCACTTCTGGGAAGAGTTCCATTCTGGAAGAAGAAAAACAAATTACATTCTGGCACCACTCACTGTAACTAGCTGTGTGCTCTTCAACTGCTCATTAAACTTCTGGGCTCCTTTTTTTAAAATCCGATTTCCTTTGTATTTAGTAAATTATTATTGGGTGCCATGTACTGATGGCCGGACTGGTAAGAGCGCTGTCTTATCCAGCACTGTTGGGGAGTGGATAGTGTGATACTGCACATTGGCTTAATTTAGCTTTTTAATAGTTCAAGGTGTACTTAGTGCAGATTTGGTTTCTGCTTGAGGGGTTGTAAATGATTCCCCCCTTCCCCCACTATAAAACATCCTCAAGGCCCAGCCCCAAAGGTGACTTACACTGCCCATTAATTCAAAGTCAAAGCACAGCCGAGCTGACGCAGATGTTTTTTTATCACTGGACCATCAGTGACATCAGCTTTCCCTACAGTGGTGTTTCTCAGTAGTCTAAATGCCTTGGTTGTCAAAGGCATGTTTTTTGAGTTGGTCCCCAAAGCACTGTGGCCCCTTATGGTTTCTTATTCAGGAGGACGTTAAAGCATGAAGCAAGGGCAACAGTGTTTAGTGTGACTGGAAACTAGTCAAACTCACTTCATTCCTCAGACATGACAAGCATGATTTCTGGTTGTTCCCCTCCATGGCTTCCTCCCTCTGCCCGCACAATCTCAGCACTTCCCAGATTGGTTCCTCCACATTCCAGTCAGCCCTTACTACTTTCCTTCTCTCTCCTCTTAGCGAATGCTATAGACTCTTCCATCCAAAGAACTGTATTCAGAATCCAGCCTCTTGTCACCCCCCTCCTTTGATCCAAGTCAACGCCACCCATATCCAGGATTACCATCACAGTCTGCGACCTGGGCTTCCCACATCCACCCTCATCCCCCTGCCCTGCACAGCATCAGAGCAGTCTGTGGAAAACAGATCAGAACTTGTCACCCTTCTCTGTCCCTGCCAGGAACAGCCCTCCATGAGCCCATGTATACCCCAGTGAAGTTAAAACTCTTACCTTACTCTAAGGTTTTTTTTTAATCTAGAAATACAATTTACTAAACAATACACACTTCACCTGTCTTGAGTTACCCCCTCCCTTTATTGATGTGTTATGTACATGTACACATATATACAAGGGGGCTTCAAAGAGTCATGAAACAAGTCCATGTTACTTAATTTTCCACAGGCTTTTTGTGTGTGTCATTCTGGATTTCCTAGCTTGTTCTTTTAAGCAGTCTTTATTCCTCTAAGGGCATGAAACAATATATAGTTTTTGTAAAAATCTGATCACATAATACCCTGTCTATAACCTTTTATGATCCCCTTTCTTTGAGATACATTTGGGTAAAGTCCAAGCTAGCATAACTCATGCTAAGATTTTTCAGGAACCTAAGCAAACATCTGGTCATACTTTAGCTAGCAACTCTTAAGAGTTTTCCGTTCCTAACTATCTTGCCACCTTGAGATTCTTATACTGGCATTCATCTTTTACTTATTAGTGGGGGGAAATATTATATATGTATTTTTTAGGTGCTTCTCAAACTTCGATGTGAATACAAAGCGCCTTGGGTAGGCCATTGACTAAGCATTAGTGAGAATGATAGTGATAAACTTCTAAACTCTTTTTAACTTCAAGAATCAGCTCTGAACTTTGCTCACAGTTTTATACAGCGACTATGGAGGGAGACGGGGGTAAAAATTCCAGTCCCCCCAACCGAGATAAATTGGCATATGAAGAGGAAATATAATGCATGGGATAAATTTCAAATAGTATCCAATAAGATTTTGGATTTTTTTCAATCAGCCAGTGATAGCAAAGGCTGTATATATTGAACCTCTGAGACTTCTCTCCACCCTCCTGAAGTCAAATCCATAGTCCCTTGAAAACACCTCCCATCTGGTTTGTTTCTTCCGTAGTCATCACTTCCATGCTCCTCTGAACTCATCGGCTGTTTCACTTTGCTCCCCTCACACCCGAATCACAAACAAAACAGCCCACTGCTGAGTCCATTCTGACTCAGAGTGACCTGTCCCCGTAGGTTTGCAAGAGTAGAAAAGTTCATCTTTCTCTCTCAGAAGGCTAGTGGTTTCAAACTGCTGACCTTGCAGTTACAGCAACCCAACACACGCCCACCACAGCTCCCTAAGCACTGCCTGTTAGATGAGGTAGCAGGACCGTGCTAAAAGTGACTACCCCATGTCTTGATTTGGTTGACTTGCATTGTCAGGCAGATTTAGGGAAAGCAAACATATCCATCTTGATTGGCACCTAAGAGATTAATAGGAAAAAGCAATCACTTGGTGAAATTGCCTTTTTCCACCTCCACATTTTACTCTGACTGACCGTTATCTGAGGTTGGCATGATCAAACAAAGTCTACACCAGAACTTTGGGAGTCTTCAGAGGAAACTACAAGGTTGCCAAAGGACAGCAGTGCTGAGCAGGCCTTACATCGTCAGTCGACCAGTGAGCCCGTGCAGAAAACCAGGGCTTCATTCCTATGTACAAAGTCAGTCTTTTAGGGCACTCAACACTCTAAATTTTTATTTTAAAAGCTTCAACTATATTTTAATTTTTGATTACTTAAGTTGCTGTGAAAGTTTGCTTTTAAAAAGCAACTCTGGAATGTGAGATTCATCTGGTGTAATCGGCACCTCCTATATTTTTTTATGTATTTCCCTTTTTTTCCATTTTGAAGTCATTTGTATGCAAAATTTAAAAGTAAACATCTTATGTTTTGTATCTCCCTTACAATTAAAGTGGAGTTTATAATTAAGTAGTATTTCACATAGTATTGGAAATCAAATTCTGGAATTATTTTTTTTTTTATGTGAATAGTTAAGCTATTAGGAAATAATGGTTTTACAAAGGAGTCAGCCCTGTAGTTTAAAAAAAATTGTTTGGTCCTTGCAGTATTCAGGAAACATTTGCAGAGTGGCTGCCCTATGCCATCCTGGGCTTGAGCTTATTTTAAGTCTGAAAATATGAATAAAGTGGAAACTCTTAGAGACTAAGACTCTATGTGATTAATATAAAGAAATTAATCTAAAGGGGAAAGTACCCCACCCCTCCCCTCCTTATAGGTGAGCAGAGTTCTCTGCCCACTAAGAGTTCGGAGCTCCTTGGATGGTGTTCTTTTAAAGGGGAAGGTAGAAAGAGAGGAAAGAACTTGGTCCAGGGGAGGATTGAAGAAATGGGAGAGTGCTCGCTTTGTCCTCCAGAGATGAGACCCTCCAGTAGTTTTTGAAGGAAAAAGAGTAGGCCACCATTTGGGTGAAGGTTTCCTGCGTGCTAAAATGACTTCAAGCTGAATTTTAACCATCACTAGTAGTTAAGTCTTAAATTTTTTTTTCAAAGATAACTACCATATGCTCTGGAAGTGTTTACTTTAAAGTAATCCATGTTAACTCTTAATGTTTGACATTATCATATTTTAAATGATCCGTTTTAAATGTCCAGTTGTGGATGCCTCTTATCTGATGAGTTCATCTCCTCCGCAGTTTCGGTGTCTGAACTGCTCAGCTTCGCAAGTCTGCCCTCAGGATGGCCCTTTGTATCAGGTAAGAGGCACTCACGGCTGTGCATATGACCAGAGTAATGCTGCCCTGGGATGGCTGTCATCCCGAACGCAAGTGTCCAACATGTGGAGCTTTGCTTGAGCTACAAAATGATCTTTTCAGCTTATACCACCACCTCCACCCCAAAGTTTCTCATTCTTTTTGTTGCCCTGAATTATCCATTTCATTCTTCCAAAGTGAAAAAATGGAAGTAAAAATCTTAAGGCCATTATGAGTCAGAAAATTTTAATAAGTGTAAGATAAAATGCTAGATTCCCCCAAAATCATCCACAGTAGAACTGCTCTGCAGGGTTTTCTAAGCTGTAAATCTTTTGAGGAGCAGAAAGTCTCTTCTTTCTCTCCCCAGAGCAGCTACTGGCTTTGAACCACCAACCTTGCAGGTAGCAGCCTACCACATAACCAACAGGGCCCTCATGCCAGATTCAGTGACCATAAATAACAGTTAAAGCTCACTGTGAGCTTGATTCCCTAAGTACTTCTGTTACCACTTTTAGTAATAAAATGATACCGCACTAATTCAATAATTGGATGAAGTACTGAGGAAACTTAGGCTTGGATCTCAATGAAAATTTATCTAGTTAAAATTTTTAAATTTCGGGAACAGATGAGACTATATGTAGGATAGTCAGGATCACTCTTCGGTACAGAACCTTAATCTCTGGGCTCATGACATTTCAGTAAAATTCTGTTGCTCCTCTATTTCCCAAACTAAGGCTGCCTTCTTACTTCACTGGATGCAAGAAAGCAGAATTGTAAGGCTATAACAACCCTAACTAGCACGCTTGCTGCCTCCAGTGTTGCAGTTTTGAGGCAGGGTCAGATGAAAGCATGTTCAATATTTTATAAAGGGAAAAACCCACCGTCAATCATCAAAGATGTTTGAATCACCCTTTGTTTAGAAGCTCACTCAATCTTATTGTTAGTGACTTCATTAAAATTTGTTCTTTAAAACACCTGTTGAAAGTCCTGGTATTTTTCACAATGGAGTAAGCACATTTAAAACTTCTATAAAGGCCAAGAGAAAATGATTTCGAGAAAATAATACATCTCTCTTTGTGTGTTACTCAATTGAGAGTAAAGAGCGAATGAATAACTCAGCTGAGTTGGTGAAATTTGCATATTCTGCACTTCATAGATGCTTCCGTGGCTTTTAGCTTCATAGCTGATTTTGAAATGAAAAATTGTAGTGATGTCTTTGCTCCCTAGCTCAAATTAACACACGTGATTTTTACCCTCTATTCTCTGGGTATTGATGTCTGTTTTATTCTTGAAAAATAGATATTAAATCCTAGTCAGAGTTATTAGAAAACTGAACTAAAACCAATTTTTCAAGAATCCATAGGATTTCCGCCCCCCACTCCCTCATCTTCAACACTTCAGGTTGTTAATCAGTTGCACTTTTAGCCCCAAATCAGAAAATCTCAAGGAAAAAAAATCACCTTTTGATTACAAGAAAATATGTGTACATCTTTCCTTTATGTTATGTTTTGTGAACATTTCTTACAATATAATTGGACCAAATTTTGCCCCACAGAAGAGAAAACCCTGAAACCAAAATCATTAACTCATGAAAGGTGTTTTTATATATATAATTACTTCCTCAAAGGATGCCTGAGTAGTTTTTTTATGGTCACATTCTCTCAAAATTTCTAAAGAATAATCATTTCACTGCTCTAAATTATTTTAAATCATTGAAAAAGGTGGAATTATTTCCAATTTATTTTAGAAAGTTAACAATCATGGTATCAAAATGCCAACAGATGATAAAGTATTAGGAAATGGGTTTTAGAACTATTTTTTTCATTATAATGACCAAAAATAATTTTCATTAGAAGTACGAAAAATGATACAGTATTTCAAGGATAGAAAATATGTATTATACATATTTACTTTATAGATTAACACTCAAAGTAAATGAAAAATTATCAGGAGGTACTGCAAAGCATTTGAAAAATATTCAGTGCTAAGACCTTATTTTTGATACCGGATTTTCTTTTTCTAAAACAAAAGAAAACAATAATAGAAAGGAATACCTTTACCTAGGTTCACCCATTTTGCCTCTTTTGCCTCTCTTACTCTTTCCTTCTCATACCCCTTCATCTCTACAGCCTGTGTGTGTGTGTGTGTAATCATTTGAAAGTAGATTGCAGGTATCAGGACCATTGACCTAAAATTTCATGAGAACAAAAACATATATATACACGTAGCCAAAATACCATTTCAGATATTTTGATAGTGCTTTAATAATTACTTAGATCAATTCTCCCCCAAAGTTCAATTATGGCATTCTATGCTATTCTAAACACACAGTTGCCAGATTCTTATTTACCTTGATAAAGTAGTCATTCTCATGCCCATCAGGAAATATGGAAAACGGGGGCCTCTAGTCAGCCATAGCTTTAAAATGACTAATGGAGGTCACTTTCGCTGTCACGCATGAAAATGTCTTTTAAAGGTAAAGTAATTAAAACATGAGTAACTCTCGTATGTATGAGGCTGTATAGATAGATTTCCAAAGAGTGAGAACGAATTAATGTAGCAAACATCCATTGAGCACTTGGCCGTGCGCTGGACCCTGGTCTGTGTAGCTGCTGTTGTTAGGTGCTCTGGAGGCTGTTCTTAGGCACGGCGACCGGTGTACAATCGAACAAAACACCACCCCGCCCAGTGCCAGTCTCACATTGTTCCCTCAGGACTGTCTAGTGCTGTATTCCCAGGGCACCGCCTAGGCCCCAGAATTGTAGAATAAAAAATGAATAGAAATCCCATCCTCATGGAGCGTATGGTCCTAGTAAAAGTAGCAGATGAAAATTAAATGAGTAAAATATATAGGGTGTTAGAAGAAAAAATAAAGCAAGGTAAATAGAAAATTTTCTGCACGATGGATGGCCAAGGGAAGATCTCTCTGAGGTGAGGGCCTTGCTCAAAAGAAAATGAGAGAGGGTGGGCGCCACGTGAACGTCTGGGATAGAGCCCTCCCAGCCCAGGGAACACCATGCCGGGCCTGCAGTGGGAGGAGAGGACCTCGCTCAGGTGTCTCTCCCTTGAGGATCGCAGGGCTGGAGCAGAGAGAATGCAGGGTGGTTGTGCAGGTGAAAACGGGTTTGGAGGTACAGTTGCTTGTGGGGCTTGTTTTCAGTTACTTGCATGAGACTATTGGCTAGGGGTGGATGGGCATTCATTCCATAACTCACATTATATACCAGTTCCTCAAGAAAATACAGTTGAATAGCTGATGTCAAGAGTGGGTATGGCCTTTCTTATTATACTTTCAAAGGAATAAGAACTAAAGACAGATTCTGTTGACTATTAATATTGAAATATGCATTGAAAATACCATAACCAAGGAAATATTTGCAATATATAGCACAAAGAGTTAATGCCCTTAATACATAAAGAATTTGAGTAAATCTATAAAGTCACAAATAAAGGAAACAATTGGCTAATAAGCATACTTAAATGATTAGCTTATTGTAGAAGCCAATGAAATGAGAGAGAAAATGCTGTTTTACAAAGACATTGCTTATTATCAATGAAGCTTTAGGGAAATGGCTACTCATTTCTTCTGGAAATGTAAAAATTGGAACATTGTCATTAAAGCCCGTGCGACAGTATACATCAAAACATATCTAAAATAAATGTGTATGCTGTTTGAACCAGCAATTACACTTCTAATAGCCTGTCCTGGGAGATGAAACATGAGTGATTGGGTCAAGGTTAATTTATGCTAGAATAAATGCAAATGGGCAGCAAGAGAAATTTTCAGTCAGAAAAAAATAACAAAATAATGTTTAGCATGATTCCAGTTGTTAAGCATATTCCTGAGACTCGAAGGACAGTGACTACAAGGTCTAGGGTGATTATTTTGAAATAGTCAGATTTAAATAATTTTCATTTTAATCTTTATGCTTTTTCATATTTCACAAATCTCACAGTAACCTGTTGACTCAAAGGATAAGAGAATATACTTTGTATGCAGGAAAAATGAAAGTTAGCTTTGCCATTTTATAAAATGTTCACGTTTGAATGTGTGCATGAGGAGACCGAGGACTGAAAACTCTAACATGGGCAGACCCAGTCAGTGCAGTGATTTTATGCCAAGAAGTAGCAACGGTCCCTGTTTTACCACAGAAGCCAGCATGATACCATTTCACTTTCGAAAGCACAGTGAAACGTAAATGCTAGAACCTAAGATATTCGCTTTAAAATTCCCAGTGTTATGAATTTCAAAAAAATTATTAAACCTCTGATATTGTCATAGCACAAACTAACAGAGGATGATTTGATGGGGAGGACAAAACATTTCTCAACCAGACACCGATAAAATTCCCAAAAAAATGGTAATGTGAACCTAGATGTCTCACTTCCTTCTCGTCCTTCATCCCTGGACGAACTGGTACTGATGGGTGCTGCTGTGTACTGCGGCGCTACTCTTCTCGGAGTGACTTGGTTATTTGCAGAAAGCGAACGGAAATCATCAATGGACCAGCAGGGCATTGGAGTGGGTGGAACGGACCTCAGTAAAGTTAGGGTAGGCTGTCTAGGCTGGTGGTCTCCAAATCTGGCTGAACTTGAGAGCCACTGAGGGAGCTTTGCAAAGGGCACATCTTTGTGCCCTGCTCCCTGATTCCAAGGGGACAGCATGATGTTTGAAATAAAAACAGTTAATTGGAATTAAAAACAAAGTCGTTTTGGACCCAGGAAGCCTTAAGAGACCAAGGTACTTTTACTCCATCTCTCTGAACATGGTGGAGGCTCTTTGAGCTGGTGCATTCAGACTGAGGGGACTGCCTTTCCTGCCCACCAGCCCCATCCAGAACCCCGCGGTAAAGACCCCATCCAGCTTTGCATCTTCTCAGTACTTCTCGGCTCAGCTGTGCTAGAACCTCATGTGGTCCTTCATCTAAACATTGAGACAGGCCGGTAGCAAGGGAGCGAGCTATATGCCATTCTTTGCACCAGCCACTTAGCATCCCCCCAATGTTGGACTGCTAGCCACAAGGTCAGCCATTCAAACTCACCATTCCCTCTACAGGAGAAACTGAAGCCTCACCACCAGAGTCAGTTCTGACTCATAGCAACCCTATGAGATAGGGCAGAACTACCCCTGCGGGTTTCCGAGACTGTAGTTTTTTAACGTAACTTCTTCCCTCAAACTCAGACTTCCACTCCACTAGTGCTCCGATGTACAGGAGAAATAGGAGGCTCTCCGCTCCCATACACACGTAGATCCTCAGAGACCCTACAGATGGTTGCAGTGCGTCAGAACCGACTCGGCGACAGTGGCTTTTCAGTACTAGTCAGTGCGCATCACAGACTCTTCCTCGGTTTAGCAAAAGTTTTGTTTGGGAAAGGGGAGTCTGTCTTTAAGAAAAATGAAACCATTGGTTCTCAGAACGCTGGTGATCAGTCTCTGTCCTTTCACCTTGAACGGGCAAGGTGAAAGCCAGGAGCAGAGGTAGTGCTGTGCTTCTATGGGGCAGGGAGTGGTTTTTCCTGAGTACTGTGTGGCAGCCTTTCTTCCTGTCAACTGGTTATCGAAAGGAGCCAGGGACCTATGTGTCTCATATAACAATTAGCTGTTTGTTTTTCAATAGTTGTTTTTTAAGAGCCATTACACATTTTTTAATTACAAAGAAAATAAGATCAACCCTGTGAAAAATCTGGCCTGTGAAAACGACCCGGGTTTCCCATAGTTTGGTCTCTTTGCCGGCTTGTAACTCGGCCGGTTCTCACCGGCAGCAGTGCTGTGGCCGTGCCGTCACTACCCCCTGAGGGGTTGCTACCTTCCAGCAGGTCTGGTAGCTTCAGATCCCCACCCCTCGCCCCAAGAGTCGTACTACTTTAGTTTGCATTTGGGAAAGGGTGTGATGGTCCCAGGCCTTAGAATTTGACCTCTGCTGCCTATTATGGAAAACTTGATTAATTCCAGAGAGAGAAAAAATAGAGTTAAAAGAGCGTTTTCATGGTAATTACAGTCTGTCACAATCCTGAATACCAGGAAATACTATAAATTCTAATCTCCTAGCATTTTAAAACTTTTTCTTCATATGAACTGTCTTTATCATTTGTATATAAACATGGTCTTATATTGATCGTCTGTTTTTGTTTTATAGTCATACCCCATGGTATTGCAGTATCGACCAAGAATTGACTTTGGTTAGACCAAGGGGCCTCGACCCCAAGAGGAATCCTGCACTCTTTGTTTACTCATCGACAGATTGCACAATGAACAGTGTGTGGACCAGAGGGACACAACCAGATCTTCAGCATGCAAATAAGGCCATTGTCTGTCTCTAAATTGTCACTTGCATCTCTGTTGTTTCTATGAAGAGCAAACCAAGTGCCATTCTGCTACTGAATTGTCTGCACATGGTCCCTGTGCCGCTCACAGTGTGCAGCCCACCCGTAGTTGACATCAGTTAGGCCCGCCGCCCGTGATCAAGTCTTTGGAACTGTGTGCTTGCCCGTCGCAAGATTGTTCTAATGTTTGATTACACTCGTAAAATGGCTCAATCTTTGTGGTGTTGCAGTTTTCACATGCTTACTGTTTTATTCATTCTTGTTTAAATAGAGTACTGTACAAGAATCTAGTAGCTTGAAATGATTTTGTATGGGAAATAGATTCAGAAAAGTGGTTTCCGAGCCACTGTCTTGTTCACGGTAAGCTTTTTGTGTGTGTACAGAATCCTTTGGGGAAGAATTCCAATTATGCTTTAACCTCAGCGCACGTCCTAACTGTAGGCATTCTTAAATTACCTGTGTGTGTAGTCTACCAGTTGCACAAGGAAGTCCCGCTAGCCCTCCAAATGGAAAACGTACGCGGCTTTTTGGAGAAACTAAGGCTCGAGCTTCACAGTCCGAGGACCACATTTACTTCCAATTCAGTCAAGGCTCGTGAGCAAGGTTAATCGTCTGTCATAATGCCTTATGACAAGTGGTGCCACCTCCCGAGCCGACACTGCTCCGCCCACTGTGGCACTCACGTGACAGGGCATTGTCTCGCTGTTTAAGTTGGCCTTAGGTGTGTCATCGTGGCATGCAGAAGGTTGTGATGATTTAAAATATTACAATTTTTAGAGATTTCAGTAGCTATTTTATGATTCCCGAAGTCTCAAAGTAGTGGTAGATTAGATCACCTTGCCAAACCGTAGGCGTACAATAGGATCAGTGCAGTATGGCAGACGAGCACGCTAACCCACACCAGCGATTGGAGGTCTTTCATTGCAGGTTCTGTAGTGATCAAAGGCAAATGAGATGGACCATTTTATATATAAAACCTCCTCAAGGTCAGGCCTTTGATGACGTCCTCAATTTTGCGCTTCACTAACGTCTTCCATTCATTTTGGGGTTTGTCTGCAAGTCCAGGAAAGTAAACTTTTCAAAATTCTCAGTTTTTGAAAACTTCCTTTGGAAAGGAAGTCCTCAATTCCACCTCAGAAACTTAGTGGGGAAGTGTGAAAGTCAGGGAGAATCATTGCTGTAGAAATCTGACATGAGCACAATCGGGTGATCGGCACGCAGTGTCTGTCTATGCTGCATACCCAGCAGGGGGCTGTGTTCCCTAGTCAAATGTGGCACCAATCAATGCCTTCCAGATCAAATGCCCCTTAGAAACAAAGCATCGAACAGCTCTAAGAAACACGAAGGAATCCAGCTGAAATCGTAATGCATTCTGTAGTGTGAAAGTCCAGAACTTCCTTTTATTTTTCCATTTTATCTCCCC
>NW_022103968.1:36776326-36789922 GCF_000313985.2 Echinops telfairi | reverse complement strand
GTCCCAAAGTCCCAAAGTGTACAGTTTTCCGTTGACCTGAATTTCCTTTTAAGGTTACGGCAATACTTTAACATCACTTTGTCAGATTGTGTTTGCTTTTCAAAGGGCCCACAAGCAGGTTTTAAAATGCAGATTTTTTTTTTTGGATTCTTTAAATGGCTGAAATAGACCTTTACACTCAACCAAATATGAACACACTATCTAGCTATAGGAATTATTTTGTTATACTGTGAAACCCAGTTCCCTGACATGCCTAAGATATTTAATATTTTTGTAAATCTGTCAGATGCAGTCAGAAATTAAAGAGTGTCTTTTATATTAAAGATACTTTAATTTAGCTAATTTAACTCAAAATGTACTCAGAGTACATTATATAAGCCACAAATGAGAATTGGATGTTTGGGGACCCCAGCCAACACGGACAACCTTAAATGAGGTTTATATATGAGGGAGCTTCAAAAAATTCATGGGGAAATGCATTGTCTTTTCATTCCATTTTCCCCCCATAATATATGATGCCCTCTCATATATTAACTCTTTAAATTTGGCCAGTTGCCTGATCAGATGTAGTTTCAATGTTTTCCCAAGGGAACATTTTGGAAGCAAGTATAGAATTGGGAATTGTTTTGTATGAAATTCCTTTACTTAATGTTAATATGTTAGCATTTTTATTGAAGTGGGTGAAACATGTGCCAAAACATGTAAAAACCATAGAGAAGAAGAGTATCACTTGTATTTGGGGAAAGGTACACATATATCATGGTCCTGAGTAATACTGATACAGTCAGTGTTACTATTAGAACTACTGAGCGTCTTCCACTGCCTCCTTTTGCCATGTTCAATACCACCATAGATGACTTTCATGTCCAGTAATTCACTAAATCTCCATTCATTACCTTCTAAGGCAGGAAGGAGGTAGAATTTGCAAGAAATTAGGTGTAGTACAGGTGTACAGGGAACTTTTGTGGTTGACTTTATAGATTGAGGGTACTTATTAGTAGACAGGTTCTTTATATAAACTCATAGGAATAATCATTTTGAGTCTGTAAAATTGGAGAATAGTAAAAACGGAATTTTTTTTTCTTTAATTTCTTCTTAAGCAATAAACCGAAGGAACTTGACGCTTATAAAAGATTTTTCAATCTGTTCTTAGTCTGCCTTGGAAAGGATAGCTGTGAAAGGGTCAAGGAGCCTTAGATGTAAAGGAGGCCTGTGGTTTACAGACAGCACTTTAATTGAAGTAAATCCCATCAGTGAATAGGGAAATAAATCGGCAGATGGCCATTTCTCTAGATGAACAAGAAGCTTTAGAAAGTATAAAGAATAAAAGGTTCATTGATAGCTAATATTTATTCATTCAGTTTGGGGTGGAAGTAACTTGATATCTCGTGTCTCTTGACTACTTTTAGACAATATGTCATTTCTTCATTGAAAATCTATCCTGTACTAACATGCCACATTTTATAAATGTAATGAGTATGTTCATAAATAATTACCCATTCAAATGTAACCTAACTGAAATTGATTCTTTAAGAAAGAACTAGCTGTATCATATAGTATTATCAACTGCTTAGCTTTATGGACAATACTTGAGAAAGTGCCTCATTGCTAAAGTGAATTTCTGTTGTAGATTTATTGCCTACATTTTTAGTTATCTGTACTTGTCTCTTATGAATGGTTTCATTTCTGAATCGGCACTCATAAATTAATCTCTTAAAAATAGTTACATAAGAAAATAGACATCACCAAAGACATTTTACTGTTAATTACAACCACATCGGAGAAACCGTTTTAACAGTGTAGAAACTGGGAATTTTATTTTCATATAGCTAGGCAATAACCTTGATTAATGGCTAACATATTCACCAGAGAGAGACTTTAAGCTGAATTTTCTTGGTGCAATTAGTCAGTTGCAGATTTTATTTTTCTGACAATAATCAGGACACTGCCTTTCAAACATGCTCAGTTTATCTCAGCACTATCTGACAGATACAGCTCAGCATTAAGAGATAAACGTAACAAATAGCGTCCCCTCTAAATGATGCATGAGAGAAAGATCTCTCTTGAAAATTGAAACTGAGATTTAAATTTTAAATTCGAGAAGCTTTTTATTCCCTAAGGGTATTATAAACTAAAATTACATTTACTTTATTCTTGGGTTCCTAGCTGTATGAAGATTTTTACAAAAGAAAGGCTTTGGTAAAAATGTTGAGAACCTTGCTTGTATAGAAAATAGTATATTCTAAAAGAAACTTGTTCATAAAGGCCCTGAGGTTTTGTTTGTTCCTTCAAATGAAATTATTTGTCTGTTTCTCAGCAATGACTTTATTATAATGAGAGCATATCAGAACAGTTAGGCTCTCTGTACGCTTCTCCTCAGGAGTGCATGCTACTAGCCACCTGAAAGATAAAACTCTTAAGCCCCGATAGGTCACTAGGCAAGCCTTCTTGGCTAGGATTAAAAATTTTTTAAAAAGGATGCATATCTTATCCCATACTCTGGCTTAGCCTTAAGGAATGTCCTAGTGGGCAAAGCTTTATACCAGTAAGATGGGGGTTGGTTGTAGGAATTTCAAAAGTGACTACGTTTGGGATACACGTAATTATCTGCGGTAGAAACACAAACTTGAAATGCTGTTGTCATTATTTTTAGATATCTATCCCTACAGTTTGGGGAGTACAGGAACATAATACCTGCTAGGTCTGGTTTATGAAAAATAATAAACCTTAGATACACTATAGACAAACTCTTTTGAAGCACAAAATAACCAGCTATCTCTGGATTTACTTGATATACTTAGGTCAGTAGTAGTTTGATGGAAAACATCAGCTTAAAAAGGCATCAGAATATACTTAAATATACATTACAGGGTTTTGTAGTTGTGTTTTCTGTAAAAGCGTCCAATAATTCTGTAAATTGTCCAATAATTTAAAAGTGATGCTCTTCCTAATGTAATATAGTTTGTTTGTTCACAAAAGGTGTGTTTACTTGCTGTCCGTATTGTATTTTCAAATAGAATGAGACCTGTTGAGCAGTTCCTTTTTAGACAGTGATGAAATTGAACCTAGAATTTAATTATTTAAACACTCACTGAGAGGTGTCTGTGCACTTATGCCTCACGTTTCTAAGCTTCACAACTGAGACTGATTTGCAGAAATGCTCTTTTAGTTTTAATTGTCTTTAAATCCTGACTCAAGTAGTCATATAGATGTCAACAATTGAGGCTGGCTTTCTTCCGTTTCCCGGAGCTTTATGGACTAAGAAACTAATCTCACATAAGTGAAGTTTAACTATTTCTGTCTAGTATTGAGCCTCGTAAACAGCGTTGGCTTATTTATCCCCATGCTTCACATCAGTCCACTGAAGCAAGAGTTCTGCCTAGTGAAAGTGGAATGGGATCAGCCTAAAATCGCTTGGGGTTGTTTTCCTTTTGCTGAATTTTTTTAGAAGGGGTGGGGGGTGGGGGCCTAAGTGTCCTTATGAAGCTGTGGTCCAAGACAAGCGTGTGCAGGCAGGTACCAGTGTACCGCTGCTTTCCTGCATCCGGTCAACAACAGCAAGCACCTGTTTTTAATGTAGTAGCCCTCACAGTAAAGAAAACTATCATAGACTCTATTGTAAAGTTACGTTGCTAATTTTCTTTTTAAGATATAAAATATTTTAAGCTTTTTGTCAAAAGTGGTAACATCTTCATACAAATAAAAACCTTTTTGTGGTTGTAAGACTTAGCTTATAAATCATTCAAATTGAAGTGAAAGAATTACCAGGTCATTGTTAATGACTTAGTCTATTAAGAATATATGTATTTTTGTAAAGGAGAAGCACTTGTAGATATTTAATCAATACAAGATATGTCTGTTTTGCAGAAACAAAATGCTGCTTAGAGATTCTCTTTAAAAGATTTGTTTTTTGTTTTCTTTTTTGTGCCCAAATAAATGTATTTTCTGTTGATCTATGGAATGTTCTGTAAAAAGCTGTATGGTTGCACTGTTGGGCTAGATGCATTTTTTAAAACAAAATTCCGGACATAGCCAAGTATATTTGACCATGTTAAAAATAGTATCTTTGTTATTAAAAATTTGATTGCATAACTTACTGTTGTTTGTCTTTACTACCAGTGGTCCTAGGCTTGCAGCTTCAATTTTCACTGTCTCCTTCAAGTACTGCGTCTGTAGTGCATTTCATTGAAATGGAGGGTTGTAGATCTTGAACAATTTTCTAAAGATTCCTCGGCCGTTTGGTTCGAAGGTGGCAGGCTACCACTAAAGAGCCGCAGGAGGCACACACCACACGTCGAGACTTCCTTAGCAGATTACCCAATCCAAAGAGTCTTTGTATGGATTTACTTTACGTATTTTTCTTTGAAAAATATAGGTAACACAACATTTGTCCATTTGAAAGTCCAAAAGTGTTTCAAAAGTAATTGAGGATGAAAGGAAATACTAAGTGAATTCTAAGAAAGCCTGCTTCCTTACCCTTTCTTTTTTTAATCGTTTTATTAGGGGCTCATACTCTTATCACAATCCACACATACATCCATTGTGTAGAGCACATTGATACATTCATTGCCCTCATCATTCTCAAAACATTTGCTCTCCACCTAAGCCCCTGGCATCAGCTCCTCATTTTTTCCTCTCCCTCCCCCCTCCCCCCTCCCTCATGAGCCCTTGATAATTTATAAATTATTTTGTCATTTCTTGCCCTGTCCGACATCTCCCTTCACCCACTTTTCTGTTATCCGTACCCCAGGGAGGAGGTCACACGTAGATCCTTGTAATCGGTTCCCCCTTTCCAACCCACCCTCCCTCCACACTCCCAGTATCGCCACTCACACCACTGGTCTTGAAGGGATCATCTATCCTGGATTCCCTGTGATTCCAGTTCCTGTCGGTACCAGTGTATAGCCTCTGGTCTAGCCAGGCTTGCAAGGTAGAATTCGGATCATGATAGTCGGGGGTGGAGGAAGCATTTAGGAACTAGAAGAAATTTGTATGTTTTATCATTGCTACATCACACCCTGACTGGCTCATCTCCTCCCCAAGACCCTTCTGTAAGGGATGTCCAGTGGCCTACTAATGGGCTTTGGGTCTCCACTCCGCATTCCCCATCCATTCACTATGATATGATTTTTTGTTCTGATGATGCCTTCAACACCTCGTGATCGCACAGGCTGGTGTGCTTCTTCCATGTGGGCTTTGTTGCATGTGAGCTAGATGGCCACTTGTTTACCTTCAAGCCTTTAAGACCTCAGACACTATATCTTTTGATAACCAGGCACCATCAGCTTTCTTCACCACATTTACTTTTTCACATCCTTGTCTTGTTAATACCATTGATGTACACTTGGGAAGCTTCTGAGTGGTGTGAATGGTTTGTACTTACAGATTTCTGGTCACGCTGTCGGATAAGTGTTGGACCACTAGCCACAAGGGTGGTGGTACAAATCCACCACCTGCTCCCTGGGAGAAAGATGAAGCGGCTGTCTACTCCTGTTAATAGTTACCATCTAGAAACCCTCCAGGGCTGCTACGAATGGGAATCGACTCCATGGCAATTTATTAACCTTAAGTTTGACAGTTCAAACCCACCCCTTGGTGCCAGGAAAGAAGGGCCTTGTGATCTGCTTCCATGAAAATTGCCGTGAAGGAAACTATGGAGCAGGTCTCTGTGACACACAGATTGCCGAGTCAGAATCGAATCAAGAGCAAGAGGGTTTTTGTTACTGTTTGGCTCTATATATTTCACTGTTTTTAGATGCCATCGAGTTGGTTCTATGTACAACAGAACACAACACTACCCAGTGGGACATCCTCATCGATGTATGTTGACGCCCATTGTTGGGCCCCCTGGGTCAAATCCATCTCGTGGAGTGTCTTCCTCCCTTCTGCTGCCCTGCTACTTTTACAAAGCACAATGTCATTTTCTCAGGGCCTGGTCTCTCCTGACAACATGTATGAAATATGTCAGAAGACTCACCATCCTGGCTTTTAAGGAGCACTCTATTAAAAAAAAAAAAAGTTCTCCTGGCAGTCCATAATACACTTAAAACAACAAAACCAAGCGCACCCACTGCTGAGTCACAGCAACCCCCTGTTGGTTTCTGAGAGCAGAACAGTTTCTCCCAAGGCACTGCTGGTGGTTTCGAATCACCGACCCTGCAGATCGCAGCCCATTGTGTAACTACACCACCAGAGATGACACACTAAGCAGTCTCTTCCTGGAGCTCTGGGAGTGTAATGGTTAAGCACTGGCTGCTAGCAGAAGTATTGGGTGTTCACTCCACCCAGTGGCCCCACAAGAGAAAGACATGCAGTCTGTCTTGCTCCTGAAAAGATTTTAACGCAACTCACAGCGACCCGAAATGACACAGTAGAACTGCTTCTGTAGGTTTCCAAGACTGCACATCTTCACAGGAGTAGATTTCTTCTGCAGGTCAGCTGGTAGGTTTGAACCTCTGACCTTGTGGTTAGCTGAATGGAAAACAGCCTAGGAAATTCTATGAGGGCAATTACCCTGTCACACGGAGTCCCTGTGAGTTGAAATTAACAGCACCCAACAACAAGGATCCTCTTGGTATCACAAGTGTTAATACATCCTCAGCTACCAGAGAAGGTTCTGAAGAAAGGCCTGCCAGACTAATTCCCAAAGACTGACCCCATCGGCATCCCTGTGGAGCACCGGTCTGTTTTGAGTGAGTCATTCCGTCCTGTGAGTCAGGGTTGGCTCAACAGTAACTTTTGTGTGTGCATGGTATTCTTTTCATTTTGTTTTGTAATGTACGCCTGCATCAGGCATTCCAAACAGGCTAATGCTCACTAACCCTCAGGAAGAGAGTGATGGCTCATCCGTTATGCTGATGCCAAGAGCTGCAACCTGTGTTAGTGTTACTTCACCTGTTGCAGCGAAGCCTGTTCCAGAGCCTGTCAGACTGAGTGGAACCACCCTTGCAGGGTTTTCAAGGCTGTAAATCTCTATGGGGATAGACTACCACATCTTTCTCCTGTTGAGTGGCTGGTGGGTTTGAACCACCGACTTTTCGGTTAACAGTCAAGCACTTAACCATGGTGCCACCAGGTTACCTGGTGATGCCAACCAAACCCACTCCTGCTGAGCCCATTCCCACGCAGAAGCCTTATATCGGGTTTCCAAGACTAGATTTCTATGGGAGCAAGCAGCCTCATCTTCCACAAGAGAAGCGGCTGGTGGGTTTGAACTGTCAGCCTTGTGAACAGACAGACCCCTAACCCACAGCATCACCAGGGCTCCTTGGTGCTATGTAAGAAGTGGCTAAAAACCGGAGTTGGGCAGTTAGATAACAGGATCTGGCTCCTGCCATCTTTCAGGGTTCCCCTTCAAAGCTGCACCCACATGGGAAGAACCAGGAGGATTGCTGTGAAATGCTGAAAAAGTGTGGTCACACAACTGTCCTTGTGCCCTTGGCCAACACCTCACGACAGGATGCGCCAGAGGGTGCAGTTGAGCCATGCCCCAGAGAAGAGAGCACTCTGCCAGCCAGACCTCTGTCGCAGCCCCACTTAAGAACAGGGGTCACCACTTGCACAGTTCTTTCTCAAAGGCGTTTTCATCCACACAGGCCCAGCTCTGAGTTAAAGGCGCACTCTGTGGTGGATAGTGGGCAGGGGCAGCCTGCAGTGAGCCCCTGCATTGAATGTACCCCGTTGCTATATTGGCAGTTCCAGTCTGCCCGAAAGAAACTCTAAAGCAGAGGTTCTCAACCTGTGAGTCGTGACCCCTTTGGAAGTCGAACGACCCTGTCCTAGGGGTTGCCCGATTCATAACAGTAAAATGACTTATGAAGTAGCAACAAAAATAATTGTATGGGTGGGGGGGTCACCACAACATGAAGAACTGCGTTAAAGGGTCACGGCATCAGGAACCCTGAGAACCACTGCTCTACAGAAAGGCCTGGCCGTCTACCACAGAAACTCTGGAGCAGAGTCCTATTCCGACACACCTGGCGGTGGGGGTTGAACCTGAGTGGCAGGTGGGGAAGACACAGACCCAGAGAAGCACCCACACACCCTCGCACCAACTCCCACCACGTCCTTATGGGACCTGCGGTGGGGGAGGAACGACGAAGGGGTGAGGGAGGAGCTGGAGGGAGGTGGATTGCTTGGATCGAGTAGGAGAAATCGTCCTAGGAAAGTTTTCTCCACTAGCCCCAGCCAGGACCCGCGAACCAGGGCTTCTCCACAGACCTGCTGCCCCACTGCAGCACCTGTCCTTGCCACGGCCAGCTCACTCAGCCTCCAAGACACAGTCTCCAGCCCCTCTGCTGGCATGCCTTTCCCAGGAGCCATCGCTTCTCCCTCCCCAGAGGTGGATTTTGCCTCCCCCTCAGCCCTTTTAGGTCCCTCTCCTATATGACGTAAATGTTGGACCAATACAGCTCTGGGTTTCACACGTGGTGCGCCACCGATCCTCTCCAGGATGGGCCTATCGCACAATTTCACAAGCGCACACTAGATACGAACGTAGCTTCAAAGCGAAACGAGCGAGATCCACACCGTAGGTCAAAGGCCTGTTTTCTCTGTGCCTCTTAGGTCCTGCCATTGGCTGGAGAGAGCTGTGCCCTGCAAAAGTCCTCGTCCCCCGTCTTTCCCCGGCACACTATCCCACAGGTTCCATTTGGAGATGGGCTGCCCCATTCAGTCAACACTTCAACACCTGCTCCGAGATCCTTCCCCTTCCCTGTTCCTTCCTGCTATGGGGTCACCTTCCTCCTAAAACTGCTGATGAGCTCCCTGATGTCTCCTTGCCTCCTGGATGGATGCACAAATGGATGTGGGGGCAGGGAGATGGGACAATATAGTTGAGAAAGGGGTAAGCCCGTCCCAAACTGTCTGGGCCTGATTGGTATTTAAAACTCACTGGGCAATTAAGAACCCACAGAGGCAATTCTACTCCGTTCTACAGGGTGGGAACGAGTCAGAATTGACTCAATGGCACTTGGGTGTCTTGGCTTGGCATCTGGGCAACCTTTCTGCTCCTTGGCAGGTTCTCTCCTGGGCTGTGTCCCGTCTCCCTCCACTTCAGTCTAGGTTCACCCCCCAGCCTTTATGGTGGCTGTTTCTGTTCTTGCAGGCTGCCATCTGTACAGGATCTCTCTGAAGTGACTCCCAGCTGATATTCCAACCACAGGCCACCTGCCTGCTTCCCAGGGTTCATGTGGCATTGTCCCCTCCCCGACCCCCATCACAAAGGAGTGTCT
The DNA here is from genome assembly GCF_000313985.2 of Echinops telfairi. Classification (NCBI taxonomy): domain Eukaryota; kingdom Metazoa; phylum Chordata; class Mammalia; order Afrosoricida; family Tenrecidae; genus Echinops; species Echinops telfairi. Next base: position 36,780,689 of record NW_022103968.1, on the reverse strand, counting down.
GCTGCTAGCCAGCATCCCAACCACTGTCTCTCCCTCACTGCTCCGATACCTTGGACCAAAAGCCACAGCCTCTCCTTAAAATTCTGCTCGGGCGATGGGCATCTGGCCCTGGGCCCCTATACCTCCAGGGAACATGTTTCCAACTTTCCTACAGGTTCTGTGGAATCCCCTTCGCTACTAAATGGGGTGAATGGCACCCCTCACCCCTCCACTTTGAGTCTGATTGTTCAGAGCACAGCTCACTCTGCAGAGAGAGACTTCCTTCATAAGTCCCCCCTCCTTTGATGCCTGGAATGTCGCTGAGGATCTGAAGGTGAGAACCAGCTGACTAGCACTCTAGAGCCACTGGGCAGTTTGTCTTCACCAGGTATGAACAGATTCCTCCCTCTGTCTCCTCCACCCTCAAGTCCAGTGGAATTAAGGGTGTCCAGGCTCCCAAGATTGTCTGGCTCTCTCGTTGGCCGCTTTGTCCAGAGGCAAGATGACCGAGTCCTTCACCTGATGGCCAAACCAGGTGAAAAAAAGACCCTGCCTGTGGCTTGCCCTAAAGTGTCCAGTTCAGACCCCTGCCCAGGTCAGACTTGCAACCCATTTGCCTCAGGAGAACCCAGGGTGGGACTGCAGGGAGGGCAGGGAGGTCCTGTTAGCTCCCTGTGTGTGCAGTCAGAGATCTGTGGCGTTGGTCACTGTCATTGGCACCATATTTCTTTTACTTCTCAAATTTCCCAGCAGGTTGATGCTGGTAATTCCTCCACTTCTAGACCAGTGGCTCATCCCACAGCCTCTGACTAGTAGGGGCTCACATCCTACAGGCTGTATCTTGTGCAGGACCCCTTTTAAGTGACTACAAGCAGTTGGATGGGTCTCTGCAGGAGGAGGAGGGTGGCTGGAAAGTTCCCCTTGGGGCTGACCAGGAAACAAAACCACACACACACACACACACACACACACACACACACAAAACCTCATCAAGCCATCAAGTCAATGCTGACTCATAGTGACCCTATAGGACAGGACAGATCTGTCCCTGTGTGTTTACCAAACTGTAACTCCTTAGGTGAGTAGACGGCCTCATTTTTCTCCAGCATACCAGCTGGTAGATTCAAACTACCAACTTTGGGGTGAGCAGCCCGGTATACAACCACTCCACCAAAGAGCCCAAGACAGTGTCTCTATTTCTTACAACGTGCTCACTAAAGAGTGTTTCCACCCGGAAAGACTGGGGAAAAGATGGGTGGTACTTGTTCCAAGTCACGGGTTCCAGGTCACCCCGTGTGTCTAGCAAATAGCTGTACCCACCCTCGCTCACTTGTGCTTCAGGGGAGCTGAATAAGTCCATCTCTATCCTCAGCTGGGTGGGTTTGAGTGGGCCCAGATATCTAGAGCCCTGCCAGCGCTCAAGATGACTTGCAGCTAGAGTTTCTACGGGGAGAATTCGCTCCCATTTTGCAGACCAGGAAGCCGCAGCTCAGAGGTGTTAACTAAGTTGTCCGAAGTCACCGAGCTCATGATTATCACAGCTGCGGTTCGATCCCAGACCTGTCAGGTTCTGGATCCTGTGCATTGAACTCCCATGGCTTCTAATAAGCAACAAGTGTGCACCTACTATGTGCCAGGCATTGTTTGGGCCACGCACGCAGGAGGATCTTCCTGATGATCATTTTTCCGTCAAGGAGGGTGCTCTACAGACCACAGGGTACCGACGGCCTAGCCACCAAATTCATTAGGTGGGAAGAAGTTCTATGGAACAGGGTAAGTGAAGAGCCCCACTCAGACAAAGCAGCAGCGAAGGACCAAGAGGTGAGGCTGGAGAGGAGGCTACTCTCAGAGAGAGGCAAGAGAACGTCTCGATCTGTAACAGTGGAGAAAGAGAAGGGCCGGGGTAGAAGCTAGAGAATAATGAAAGGCCTACATGAGGGCATCGTTTCCATCCTCTTCTCTCGCCCCCTGCAGGCCACAGAGCCTGGGCACAGAGGTACCTCAGGTGCTTTCCAATGCTCCTCCCTCCCTGGTCCTGGCCCTGCTGGCCAACTATCCTCTGTTCCCTCTGCAGACTCAGCTGCTACACTGGGTTTTTACTGGTGGAAAGTCCTCCTGACTTGGCCCTCATTCCTGCCCTGTTCTCACCCAATACTCTCTTCCCTGGGTAAGTTTACCCAGGCCTAGAGCTTCAATACCAAGCCTGTCTGCTTCCACAGAGATCTACAGCTGCACAAACCCAATGTAAGGTGGCTCTGAGTCCGTATCGACTCGTTGGAAGTTGAGTTTGCTTGCGAGTTTTGAGAGCTTCAATGATTACCCCTGTGCAAAGGGCCTGCAAATGTCTCTCTCCAGACCTCATCACTCCTCTGAGGCCCTGAGACAACTGTCCCACAGTCCACCACGGCAGCTTCACTTGATTGCTTCAAAGACATCTCAAACTAAACATTCTCAATGCAGAACTTTAGGTCTTGTCTCTCCAGATGGTCTTGTTCTAGGTACAGAACCTGGTTTCCCCACCCATCCGCTTTCCCATACCTGAAAGCTTGGGGTCATCCTTGACACAATCCTCGTCCTACCCCTCCATCCCATGTCCAGGCATCCACTTCCTTTCTTCACATCTATAAATGTGGCCTGCATCTAGTCTACTGCCACTTTTGTCTAACCCAGTGGTTCTCAACCTTCCTAATGCCACGACCCTCTAATACAGTTCCTCATGTTGTGGTGACCCCCCAACCATAACATTATGTTTGTTGCTACTTCATAACTGAATTTTGCTACTATTATGAATGGGGAACCCCCTGTGAAAGGATCATTCGACCCCCAAAGAGGTCGCGACCCACAGGTGAGACCACCGGTTCTCAACCTATCATGTGCTCTATTGATTACTGAAATTCCACACTCCTCCCCTTACACCCTTTCCTCCCGTTTGTCTTCCAGGAGAATCTTTTAAAATTGCAAAGCTGAAGGATGTCGCCTAGTACGCTGCCACCTTCCTTACACTTGTTGAGTGGCTTCCCACTGCTCTTACAGAAACAAGAACTTCAAAATACAAAGGTTTGTTTGCCTGTCAATCTCTATGGAAGCAGATAGGTTCAACTTTCTTCCAAGGAACGCTGGGTAAGTTTGAACTGCCTATGTCACAGTTAGCAGTCCAATGCCTACCCAGCAGCACCACCAAGGCCCTCTTCCCATTGCTCTTAAGATAAACCCAAACCCTTAGTATGGACTAGGAGGGTCTTCATTTCCGAGGCCCTGCCCACCCCCCACCCCCCAGGAGCTCTGGCATCCTAGTGGGTTACGAATTGCTATGAGTCGGAATTGACTGGTGGCAATGAGTTGTGTCCTTTGGGGTTTTTTGTTGTTCCTTGTCCACCTCTTCGGCTTGTCACCTCTTATCCTGGTCATGGTTCTCTCTGTGCCCAAAGCGTTCCCTCTGTCTCCCCACCCCTACTCTTAATCGAAGGAGCACCAATCAACACCCCTTCAGATCTTCACTTCGTCACCATTATTTAAAGAACTAGCTCTTTCCAGCTCAACTCAGGAGATCTTTCTTTAGGGAGAAGTTTGTTGACTTTCATTACTGGATTGACTCTCCTATGAGAGCATAGTTTCCCAAATTTATCTGATGCCCCCGATTGCCCTTTTCAGGGAAAAAAAATTCCTCAGCATGCCCTTGGCATGTAAAAGCATTTGAAGTAAAGCCCCTAATCCAGGGTAAAGTTTTTTGCAGCCCCCTGGATCGTTCCAGTGGCCCAGGGGTGGTACTTGCCCACTTGTGACTCGGCGCTTTAGAGGCTCTGGTAGGTATCGGTTACCTCTCTTCTTTACAGTGTTACAGAGAGAAACTGACCAGGTCAGAGGAATGGAGAACTTGCCATCTTTGTGGCAAGCGGAAAGGGAAGAAGGTGGGAAGCATGTCTGTCACATTACTTGGACATGATGGGATCATGTCCGGAGAATCCTCATTTCTTGCACATTACTGTGCATAGCCTGGTACCTGCTGTCTTTTACCTTTCCACATCAACAGGCTGCTGAGTCCGTACATCTTCTGGTCATGGCCAACCATAAAGATATGCAAGGAATGTTAGATGGAAGAACGTTTTGGTGCATGTTATTATCTCCGCAGGTCTGTCTAAATAAGATAGGCCGGATGAACAATCTGGAGGTGGAAACAATGGGACCGACAGTTCCGGGGGGGACATGGGAGAGGGGGAGGGGGAGGGAAATAAAGTGGTGTTAACAAACCCAGGGACAAGGGAACGACAAATGATCTAAATCGGTGGTGAGGTGGGTGTGGGAGGCCTGGTAGGGCATGATCAAGGGTAATGTAACCAAGAGGAATTGCTGAAACCCTGGTGGGGACTGAGCATGATAGTGGGAC
>NW_022103968.1:36772185-36775099 GCF_000313985.2 Echinops telfairi | reverse complement strand
GGGGGCTTAAGTGGAGAGGAAATGTTTTGAGAATGATGAGGGCAATGAATGTACAAATGTGCTTTACACAATTGATGTTTGTATGGATTATGATAAGAGTTGTATGAGCCCCTAATAAAACGATTAAAAAAAAAAAAAGAGCACACTCACACGAGATCTCTAATTAGGGCCACAGAAAGCATAAGTGTCATTCACTAATTTAACTGCTAGAGACTAATAGAAATAAAGTACAAACAACCTAATGCTTTCCAACTCGAGCATTGATTCTTTTGTACCTGTGATCTTTATTTATAAAACAGAAATCTCTTCTCGTAAGCTGTGGAGGTGGTTTCGTGTGATCTCATCCAGTGTGGGTGAAAGTTAAATATTCTTTTGAAAGCAAACTCATAGATGTAACTGTTCTAAGGAGCAAATGTTATGGTTGAATTTCAAGTCGGGGAAATGTTTACCAAAAAATAAAATGAACCATGTGATTTGAAATGGAGAGACAGACTTTCACTCTTAACTCATTCTCTTCTGTATTGTTTGGATTTGCTTCAAACATCGTGTAATTTTTAACAACCACAAAGGATTACAAGTGGACAAAAGAAAAAAACATCTATAGTATTTCCTAAATGGTGTGGCTAACCGGGCCCCACAAACAACCGGAGCCTATTTCCCAGTGAGTCATTTCTCTGCCCATCACAGACAAAATATATATATTTGGGGGCTTGTCACCCACAGTCTTTCCGAAAACAATTCAAACCATGGCTGCAACTCAAGCCTGATATCTTCTGGTGAGCCAGAACATTGACAGGAGCATTTACGCTTTCTCCCAAAGCCAAGGCTGAAGGCCCAGAAAAGCATCTGGAGGGAGAGGCATGGGAGGTGTGGAAAGATGATCAGGATGAGAGCGGGGAGAGATGCATATAACAGTTTAAGCAGAGTGTTAGGGTGTAGATAAGACAAGAGACTACATACAGAAGAATGCATTATGTGGTAAACGCATAGTTTTGTAGTCGGAAAGACCTGGGTGGCAATGTTCCTGCTGCCACTTGCTTCGGACAGGTTATCTGCCTCTGTTTTTATTTTAATCTATCAGTTGAATGTAATAAAAAACATATAGCTTTGTTTTGAGGAGTGCAGGTCAGTGGGTCAATAAACCATTAAAAACAACAACGTTGCCTTCAAGTGAATTCCCCATCATGGCAAACCCTGGTGTCACAGAGGACTCCGCCCCGAGGTTTACAGAGTAGAACTGGTGTCACAGAGGAGAACTCTCCTGCGAGGGTTTCTTGGCTGTAACCTTCCCAAAAACACATCGCCAAGCCTTGTTTTTATTCTAATTATTTTTTTTAATTCTAATTATTTTAATAATCATTTTATTGAGGGATCTTACAGCTCTTATATATAATCCGTATATCAATTTTATCAAGCACATTTGTCCATATGTGGCCAACATAATTTTCAAAACATTTTCTTTTGACTTGAACTCTTGGTATCCCTGGCTCTCCCAACCTCCCACCCTCATGAACCCTTGACAGATTATACATTGTTGTTATTTTCAACTCTCCTCCTGTCTGCGGTCTGCCTTCACCCATGTTGCTGTTGCTGGTCTCCCTGGTGGGTAGGGTGAGTTATATATTGATTGTTGTGACCGGTCCCCCTTCTCCCCCTTCTGCCCCCAACTTCTCCTTACCCTCATGGCGTCTCTACTCCCATTACTGTTCTGGAGGGGTTATCTGTCCTGGATTCGGTGTGTTATGAGCTCTTATCTGTATGAGTGTGCACGCGGAAGTCTAGCCAGAATTGTAAGGTAGAACTTGGGCCAGGATATTGGAGGAGCAGGAAACACTAAAGAACTGGAGCAGAATTCTGTGTTCTCAGTGCTATACTGCACCCTTGCTGACTCATCCATTTTGTGCAACCGTTCTGTGAGGGGATATCCAATTGTCTACGGATGGGCTTTGGGTCCCCACTTCGACCCCCTTTGTTCACATCAATATGATTGTTTGTTTGGGGCCTTCTGATGCCTGATACCTGATCCTGTAGACTCTTTGTGATCACACAGGCTGGTGTGCTTCTTCCACATTGCCTCCCTGCTAGATTACCACTTGTTTAACTTCAAGACGCCAGATGCTATATCTTGTAATAGCCAAATACCATCAGCTTTCTTCACCACATTTGCATATGCACCCATTTTGTCTTCAGTAATCATGTTGGGAAAGCGAGCATCACAAAATGCCAAATCATTAGAACAAAGTGTTCTTGCATTGAGGGAGGACTTGAGTAGAGGCTCAATATCTGTCTGCTAGCTTAATACTTTATATATATACTTAGACCTCTAATCCCACTGTTATATGTTAATATATTTACATAGGTGCATGCCTATATTTAGACCTCTATAGTTGTCTTTTGCCCCCTAGTTCTCACCTCTATTTCCTTTTACTCTCCTCCTGTCCCACTATCCTGTTCGAACTTCATTCGGCTCTCAGTACTATCTGTTGGCAACAATGCACTTGATCAAACCCCATCAGGCATTCTACACCCTCCTCGCCATCAATATTAGATCTCTTCTTGTTCCCTTGTCCCTAGGTTTGTTGGCTCCCTGCTCCCTTTCTCCCACCTCCTCCTCTCCCATGTACCCCCAGAGTCATCAGCTTTATTATTTTCTCCCCAGGTTTGGTTATCCTGCCTATCTTCTATAGATAGACATGAGAAAAAGAGAAAAGTTTTTAAAAAGCCTAAAAATAATTCCTGTCTGCTGACCCTTGTGAATGTTTTCTGATGGAGTCTGATGAGGTGCTAAGCCTTGGCCCCCAAATCAGAAGTCTGTTTTGGGGATTCGTCGGGGACTCTTGCTTTGCTCCCCTTGCTGCTCTGTTGTGCTCCCTTTGTGTTTTACCCAGTGGGGGCGGGGGGGGGGGGGGGGGGG
>NW_022103968.1:36770176-36772085 GCF_000313985.2 Echinops telfairi | reverse complement strand
GTAGCAATGTGGGCTAGTGAGGGGATGTCATGTCTCACAATGGGGCTGGCTCTATGGTCCTCTCTGTGCATTGGCTGCTCAGGGCAGGAGTGTCGTCCTCCGGTCTTGGTGGGCCAGGATGTGGTTCGCTCATTCTCTCTCCCTCTCTCTCCACACACTCTTAGCTTGCTTCCATTTGATCTGGGCCGACCCACCGCTCCTCAGGGCTGTATCTTCAGTGCTGTCCTTTGTAGTGCCGTCTTCTGGGGAGAGGGTTGATGTGGCTGGGATTGGGGTCAGCCCCACAGACCTCTCTTCAAGTCCACTGATTCATGCCTATAGGTTACCCTCAAGGCGTGGCACACCAGGTTGAGGTCTGGTCCCTCTCTCCCTTTCCTGTGGAGAAACAATACCCTCCCCAAGGGTGGGTTAGTGCCCTGTCTTCCTACTACCCACATCTTCTTTTTTCTTTTCTTTTTCCCCCCTCCTTTTTAGTTGGCTGCCATCTGCATCCCTCGGTTGGGTCTGACCCCTGCCAGAGGGATCCAGGCCTTTCTTCTTTGGCATCACTAGGGAAGTTCAAACAGCCAACCTTCGGACGAGTAGTTTAGCACAAACACCACCACTCAGGGACCTTATCTAAACGCACATGCAAATTCAAACCCACTGCAGTAGAGTCGAGGCCAGTTCATGATCGCCCTCGAGGAAAGAGGGGATCTGCCCCATGAGGTTTCCATATCTTTCTCCTTGAGGTGGCTGGTGGATTCAAACCACTTCCTTTTCACTTAGCAGCCCAGTGCTTAACCACTGTGCCACCAGGCGGGGACCTTGGCTGTTAGTGTTTGGCTCTCATGAGATGTAGAAGCCATTTTATCGAAATTGTCGAGGGTTTCCTTTTGCTTGGATCAACGATCAATGCCCATGAGCAGCACTCAAGAAATCGAGCAATGTATTGCACTGGGTCAATCTTCCAGAGACCTCTGAAAAACCTTAAAAAGTAAAAAATGTCACGTCAATGACTAAGGTGTCCCTAACCCATGCCATAGTATTTTCAACCACCTCCGAGCACTTGAAAATTGGACGATGAAAAAAAGAAGATTGAAGAAGATTTGTTGTCTTTGAATTGTGGTATTGATGAAGAATATTGAAGAATTAACATGTCAGTCTAGAAAGAAGTACAGTCAGCGTGCTCGTTGGATGCCAAGGTGATGAAACTTCATCTCACTTACTTTTGACACACTGTCAGGAGGGAGCAGTCTCTGGAGAAGGGGATGTGCGTGGTAAAAATAGAGAGTCCGTGAACAACGGAGTGAAGACCCTTCATGAACATTATTGACACTGGCTGCAACAACAGACAGAAACACACCCAAAATTGTAAGGCTGGCACAGGACCGGTTGCACATTCTTCTGTCATGCACGGGGCCTCTATTAGGTGGCATTAACTCAATGGCACTTAACAGTAACAGAAAGTCACATCAAACTTCAATAAGTGGAAATTATTAATAGCTTCCTGGTAAAGATTCTGGGTTGCTCTTATATCACTTAAGAAATGCTGTTAGTGCCGGATTGGAGTAGGAAACCAGTGGAGAGGTCTGAGGGGCCGGCCCCAATCCCAACTACTATGTAGACACCTGTCCCTCCCCTCCCCCTGCCCCCGAAGAATTTATTTCAAAGGATGGCACTGAATATGCAGCTCCGGGAGAGGGACATATCTGATCAGAGCACATGGCAGCAGATGAAATGGAAGGAGGAGAGAGTGGAGCACATCCTGGCCCACCAGGGCTTGAGGACGATGTTCCCAATTAGAGCAGCCAGTCCACAGAGAGGACCACATGGCTGGCCCCACTATGAGACATGACACCCCTCACTGACCCATAGCCCTAGCGGGGACAACACCGGAGACAGTGTGGGAATTGCACCTGATCTGATC
>NW_022103968.1:36766597-36769623 GCF_000313985.2 Echinops telfairi | reverse complement strand
GAGGAAAGAGCTAGGAGGCAAAGGGCATTTATAGAGGTCTAAATAAAGGCATATACATATGTAAATATATTTATATATGAGGATGGGGAAATAGATCTATGTGCTCATATTTATAGGTTTATTATTAAAGTAGCAGAAGGACATTGGCCTCCACTTGCAGGAATACTTTCTTCTATTAAATTGGCATTCTATGATGCTCACCTTCCTAACACAATCGCTGAAGATAAAGTGGGTGAATAAGTAAATGTGGTGAAGAAAGCTGATGGTGCCCAGCTATCAACAGATATAGCATCTGGGGTTTTTAAAGCTTTAAGGTAAACAAGCGGCCATCTAGCTCAGAAGCAACAAAGCCCACATGGAAGAAGCACACCAGCCTGCATGATCATGAGATGCCAAAGGGATCAGTTATCAGGCATCAAAGTATAAAAAGTCATATCATTGTGTGCTCACCTCCCTGATACGATCGCTGAAGACAAATGGGTACATAAGCAAATGTGGCGAAGAAAGCTGATGGTGCCTGGCTATCAAAAGATATAACCTCAGCTGGGAGTGGTAAGATGGCCACCAGATAGGTAGCTCACGCCCGGAGCTCCAAGGAGATCGGTGAATGGGGAGAGTTGGGGGAGGAGTAGGGATACCAAATTTGTCTGTTCGATTCTCAAGACCACTCAGAGCATCTCTCAGACCCAGAGGTGGACTCCCACCCATAGCCAGGGCTCCGTGTGGACACCCGTGGTCTCAGGTGCAGCGCTCCGTGCACCCACTCTGCCAGGACCTGTGCCACAAGGCAGCTAGGTGCACGGTGGAGGATGCGCCCCGCCTCGGCGCTCCACGCAAAACTGCCAGCCAGGAACCCCCACCCCGCCTCAGGGGGCCCGTGGCCCGTGTGTATGCTCCAACCAGCACACACCCCCACCCCTGCAGATTCAGGCCCCACCCGGGCACCCCTTGCAGTCCAGCAGGCCAGACCCTCCCCACTTCTCCCCGGAGGTGCACGCTTGGTGCCACAGCCAGGCGGAAGGCAGACTGAGGACCTGCCTCTGGACTCCCCGCAAACTGCCAATCAGACCTTCCCCCACGCTCAGAGGTCGCAGCCCAGAGGAGCATGCCCCATCACTGCACTCCTTGCATATCCGCCAGCCAGCCCCCTCTCTGGACCTCCCTGCCCTCCCGCTCCCCTATCCACGCCCACACCTGTGCACGCTTGTGTGGGGCCACACACACACACACACACACGCACTCAGTGATCCGCATCTTGCCACACCGCTGCAGGCCGGCCAGGGAGAGGACCCAAGGCTGGCAGAACTTTCTGCAGCTGCTGCATAGGAGCAGTTAGAGAAAAAACAGGCAACCACATATAAAGGCAAGCAGATAAGAATATGCTCAGACCTGTCAGCAGACACTATGAAGCAGAGGAGACAGTGGAGCAGCATATTCGGAAAATTTCAGGAAATTAACGCAAACCCAAGAATACTCTATCCCGCCAAATTATCTACCAAAATAGATGGAGAAGTGAGAGTCTTCCCGGACAAGGAAAGCCTCAAAGAATATGCTAAAAGGAACCCAGCACTACAAAAGATCCTCGCTGACCCAGTATGGGCAGAAGAACAACACTCACCAAGCACATACAAGAGACCACCACACAGAACAACTCCACCCAGAGACCATCAAAGGGAAAACAGCCCCCAAGATAAAACTTGCACAACAATGGAAAGAAGGCAAGAATGAACCGCAAACACACATATGCACAATCCACAGAAAAGAAATGGAGGTAGGAAAACACCCAACAAAAGAGAGATAAAATGACATCAAGGGTCCACAGATAGATTTAATAACCCTGAATATTAATGGTATGAACCTTAAGAGACAGAGGCTAATAGATTGGCTTGGAAAACACAAACCCTTGATCTGCTGCCTACAGGAAACACATCTCAACATTACAGATAAAAACAGGCTAAGAATCAAAGGATGGAGACATTATCAGTCAAGCTCTAATTCAAAAAAAGCAGGGGTTACAATCCTAATCTCAGAGAAAATTGACCTCCAAGTGCAAACCATAAAAAGAGATAAGGATGGGCACTATATAATGGTCAAGGGAACATTACATAAAGAACCAATAAGCATTCTAAACATTTACTGGCCAAATAAGCATCCAGCAGAACATGTCAAGCAAACACTTCAAAGGATGAAAAAAGAAATCACAGCCTCAACAACTATAGTAGGTGATTTCAATACACCCCTCTCTGAGAAAGATAGATCACTTGGAAAGAAACTCAGCAAGGAGACTGGAGATCTAAACACTACAATTAAACAATGTGACCTGATATATATCTACAGAGCTCTCCACCCAAACAAAAAGGAATTCACATTCTATTCTGCTCCACATGGCACATTTTCTAAAATAGACCACATGCTAGGGTATAAGTTGAATCTACATAAATTCAAGCACATTGATATCATACAGACCCCTCTCTCTGACCACTGTGCCATAAGATTGGAAATAAACCAAAGGAAGATAAAGAAAGTAAAGGCAAACCATTGGAGAATGAATAACTCTCTATTGCAAAGGGAGAGCGTGCTGGCTCAGATCAAAGATGAGATTAGGAAATTTCTAGAAACCAACGAGAATGAAAACATGACATACCAAAACTTATGAGACACAGCAAAGGCAGTCATCAGAGATAGTCTCATAGCATTACATGCACATATAAAGAAGGAGGAGAGGCATATGATTGATACACTGACACAAAATTTACAGCAACTAGAGCGGAGTCAGCAAGAAAATCCAACTAATAGAAAATGAAAAGAAATAAGAATTAGATCTGAGATTCGGGTGAAAGAAAATAAGAAAACTATGGGAAAAAGCAAAGCTGCTAAAAGTTGGTTCTTTGAACAGATAAATCAAATTGACAGACCTCTCGCGAATTTGACCAAAGAAAGGGAGAAACACATTTCAATAGCAAGGATGGGGGATTAAAGAGGGAATATTACAATGGACCATAGTGAAATCAAAAGGATAATTACAC
>NW_022103968.1:36747139-36754014 GCF_000313985.2 Echinops telfairi | reverse complement strand
TGCCCTTATGCTCATAGTTGTTTGCCCTTAGTAGTTTGAGTAATATTTTAGATTGTTTGATGTGTATTTGCAATGAATAAACCGAGCATTCGAAAATGTCTAAGAGCGTTAAGTAATTATTGATCACATCGCTCATGACATATTGGTGTGAGTCGGCATTTTTGCCTTGTAATTTGGACCTAGCAATCAAGCCTCTCCCGACTGAGACTCACAGGACATGACCCGCCGAGGGGAGGGGCCTCTGAGATTGAAAGGTCGCTGGTGGTTACACTCCATCCATAAGACGACTGATTCCAGTGGCACCCAACCCGGGGAGCGATACTCAGGCTGAGCAGTAGTCACCCCAGGAACAGAGGACCAGCAAACTCATACGGGAATCTAGTGACCGGAAACGGCGCCGCTGGAGGGGACATACTCCATCACTATAACCTAAGAGGAGCTGGAAATAACTGCCTCTCCCTGGAAGGGGTGCGACGATGAGAGCAGTTTCTCACGTCTGTGTGTGTAGACCCGGTCAATGAGGTATAAAATAGAAGCAAAAATTCACTACTACCAGCAGATGATCAGGCTAACACCACCAAACAATCTAGTATTAATACATTACTTTGTGAGGAAATTACAGAAGTGATTGTGGATCCAGGATCTATATAACCATGTTTTCTATGTTTAAAAGAGATAAACCTCAGGACTTGCCTCTAGGCAGCCCATGGGGTGAAGTGAAGCAAGCACTTAAAGATAAGAAAGCCTACAAACCCAGATATTTGAAAATAGACTTAAGAAACCCTAGAAATGTCAAACCAGTAATTGAAAGAGCTGAACCTAAGGAAGTGCCTACTATTTTACTGTAGGCATGTGACCAATTACACAATGACTTACAAAAAGGAAAGAGCCTAGTCACCCAGCACTTGCAAAAGCTGGGCCTTAGTGATAACAACCCATGTTAAGACTCAACCTCTGTAGAAGAATGTAACCCAAGCACTGTCAAAAAAGTGAGAAAGAACCTAGACTGCTGGGGAAATCCCACAAAACTGGAAGAAAGATTAACAGAAGTGTCAGAATATACCAGACAAGATTATGTCAATATGAGACAGGACTTAGCCCAGAAAGGGAAAACAGACATTGACTGGCTAGTTACTCTTTGTGACAAAGGAGCTAGCACAATACAACTTTCTGGGAGAGAGTTATTGAATGTTATTTCCATTTGTGAGAGTCATGAGGTACAAGACACTTTGAAGAGTTATTGTGAAAGTAACCTACAGGAACTGGGTTCCCTATGGTCCTGGGTGAGCCTTGCCTACCGCACGGTAGAGCCATACATATGTGTGTCACGGTATACCGAGAAATTAAGGTGGCATACTCCCAAAGAAGGGACACAGGTATTGAGGAAATTATCCCTGCTTAAAATGATGTATGACAATACTATACAAATTCCCACAGTGACCCCCGCTGACGAAGGCATAAAATGGGGCTTCCTCACAGGTGCACCTGAGAACTTAAATTTAATATATGCTTCTGCCTTACAAGGATGCAGATCAGTGGGGTAAATGATGAGAGTGCTGCAGCTACAAAAAGACCTAGGTCTAGGACAGCAAAAACTGGCATTTTGGGCACAAAGATCAAACCCACCGGTGGGAAATTATAGAGGTAACGGTGGGAAATTATAGAGGTAGTGGACAACCTCAGAAAACCCCACGATTTCAGCCCAGAGCCACCACGTAGACCACCCAATTTTAATAATGGACCAGGGACCTACAATAATTTTAGGAAACCTCCACCTCCAAAAAACAGGGGAGGCCCCCAGGGGAGACCCTGGGGAAACAAGGGGCCAGGGGGTGGATGGACTCAAGGGTTCTGAACTGGCCAATCGGCACCCTGGAGATCCAGAAACCCAAACTATCAGGGCGACAGATCAAACCAGCAACCAAGGAGCTAAAGTGGGTTTACGGGATAACAAAATCTGCTCTAGGAACAAACCCTGTATAAATTGGGTATTTCTAGATAATAGACCATACATAAACTGAAATTACATAATAGGGGGGAAAGAATATTTGGATAAATTTCTTAATGACACAGGCTCTTAAATGAGTACCATAAATAGGAGAATCAAGGGAAAAGAACAGACAGACATCAGAGGAATTACAGGAAGTGTGATAACTTGTTATATTATAGACATAATCTGGAAAATATATAACATTAAAGGGCAAATAGCTGGTGGTACAGGGTTACCAAATATTGTAGGAATGGATATTATACCTGAAATATTTCCAGAATGGATTAAAAACAAAAGAATTAAACAGGTTACAATCATGTTTCGTGAAGCCCAAACCACCTTGCTGTAATTCCCAAACCCCAAGGCTCAAGCTGGGTTAAACGGTACCCATTAAAGGGGGCCGCAGTGAGATCACACAGAAAATTAAAGAATAATACAACAACATACTACATTTAGATATAATTCTCCAGTTTGGCCAGTTAAGAGGCCAAATGGACAGTATAGACTAACTATAGATTACAGGCAATTAAATGAGAAATCACCTAAAATTATAAGCAATCTGCCTGATTCATTGGAAATTATAAATTTGTTATCCGCTGAAAAGAATAAATATTATGCAGCTATAGATATGTCTGATATGTTCTTTGCCATACCCCTGGCAGATGAATGCCAGGAATATACTTCATTTACTTGGGAAGGTAAACAATACAAAATTTTAAGACTCCCGCAAGATTACCTTAATAGTTCCGCGATAGCTCACACCACGCTAGCCTCCCACATACCAAAACTAAAAAATGACTCAAAAAAAAATCACTACATAGCTGATATATTATTAACCAATGAACATCTAGATGACCTAAAGGAAGACCTCATGCAATTGGTCAGCACCCTTAGAGATCAAGGATGGACAATAAACGAAGACAAAATACAAAAACCAGATACCAGTGTAAAGTTTTTAGGTATAGAATGGGGCAGTACAGGACACAAAGTACCTGACAAAATTCTAGAAAAAAATGGATACTATACCGGAGCCAAAGAACAAAAAGGATGCACAGAAATTAATAGGAGTATTTGGATACTGGAAAACACATATTCCCTTTTTACAATGGCTATTGAGACCAATGTATAAAGTCACAAGAAAAAGCGAGGATTTTCACTGGGGAACAGAACAAAGAGAAGCTTTGTAACAAATGAAGCAATACATTAGAACTTATCAAAGACTAGTAAAGGCCGGGGGAACTAGACAAATTAAAGATAGACATTATAATGAAGGACAAATACGCCATATGGGGGATATTCAAAAAGCCACCTGGAGATCCAAATTATAAACCATGTGGATTCTATACTCAGAGATTCCCATATTCTAGAACAAGATATAATTTAATAAAACAAGTCATATGGGCTGCCTACACGGCTACCCGACAGGCTGAACCCTGGATCACAGATTGGGAATGTGTGCTTAGAACACACATACCCATTACAAAAACAATTAGCCTTACCCCCGATCAAATGAAAGGAGTGTGTCTGGATCCCAAACAGATTGCTTGGAGATGGTATCTCCAACAGCTCACTATGAAGAACGCAGGAGCCCCAAGTGCGATCCTTGAAACCTTGGCAGAGTTCGAAGTAGAGCCCCCTATAAGAGACATAGGAGAACCAGAACATCCCGGTCCAAACATTGGGCAATGGGGTCCTGAGTTTGCTGCTGAGCTCACAAATGCTTGGTTCACAGACGGATCCTCCATTGTGCGGAGTCACGAGACACTATGGAGAGCAGCAGCGATCAGGGTGAAGGACAACAAACTCCTAACCAGAGAGGGTAGGACTAAATCAGCACAACATGCTGAACTAATAGCAGTGCAATTGGCAATAACAAAAAGCATAAAAGAAAACCAGGGTGTGATCCATTTGTTTTCAGACTCTTAGGTGGTCACTAACGGTATTGCCCTTTGGCCAGGAAAATGGTCCAGTAGAGATTTTAAAATCAATAGCCAAGAAATTTGGAGTAGGAAAATTTGGAAAGAATTATATGTGTTAAAGGATAGAATAACTATCAAAATTGCACATGTATCTGCCCACCAGAAAAAGGGAAGACAGGTGGATGAATGGAAAAATAAGGCAGACCAGGCATCAAAAATATCAGTAGTTACAAGAGGCAAGAGATATATATATTCCAGAGATAAGTCCCCAGTACTGATTAAAAGTGAGGAGAAAGAATACAGGACACCAGAAACAGAGAAAGTGACACCCAAAAAGAAAGAGAAGCCATTAGGGGAAATCCCTGATTGATATATAAGGCATACATGAGGTTTTGGGACATGCAGGAACACATGCTATATACAATTGGTTAATGGAAAGAAATTTGAGGGTCACTTGGCACAAAGTAAGGAAGTTATAAGTAAATGCCCTACGTGTAAAGATAAAATATCAAAGTTCACTAGGAGAGGAGACCAGATTTAATCAAAGCCTACAGATAGATTACATTGGGCCACTGGCATTTTTAGAAAATCACCACATTTGTGTAATTATAGACAAATTTACCTCTTTAGTAATGTTGAACCCAGGGAAACACCCTGATGCACAAAGAGCTCATTAGCTCGCTGGTGTGCTGCTTATGGACCACCAGTAAGTGTACAATCTGACCAAGGCCCCCATTTCTAAAATAAAATAATAAGAGAGTGGACAATGAACTGGGATATACAATGGATTTATCACTTGACCTATAATCCTCAAGCAGCAGGCCTTGTAGAAAGGATTAATGGTTTGATAAAAGAAAAATTGAAAATTCAGAAAATAAAAAATAAGGGACACCTGTGTGATCTCATGGCCAGAAGCATTAACGCTTCCTCCAGCACTAATAGGCCTTCACCCTAGATGAAATGTTCACCAAACCATAGGACATTTCACTATCATTTACAGAAATCAATCATAAAATTATACCCTACAAGATCTGGATATTAAATAGGAATAATAGCAGTGTCACAAAGGGTGAAATTATAGCCCAAAATAATAATTACACAGTACGGACTACAAGTGATAAAGGAAACCTAAATTTAAATTTATGGAAGTAGGTCTCCCCTAGAGAATAATAAACATTTCCTCTCTTGCAGGGACCCCCATAGAAGGCTTCACAACATATTACTCGTACTTATTCCCATTATAATACTGGTGGCCTTTGGCTTGGCCTACTGGGAACTTTGGCTCTCGGCCTGTGTAGCACTCATAGTCTCATATTTTACTAAGTGCTTGCCCAGGTGTGTCATCCTCACCCTGGGCATCCTACTTGCACTCCCTTTGGTCTTGCCGCTCACCGGGCATCGTATAATGTGCCACAGCCAGTAGTGCCAGAACACAACCACATCTGACTGCCACCCTAGTACCAATTAGACCACTTGCATCATAGACGATGTTTTATCTAAAACTTTAGCTATTATGGATATTGACCGGGACAATAAGGACATTGATCCTCAGCAGTTGTTTACGTGGTCACTTAAGAAAGAATGGTGCAACCATATACTGTGGAGATATAAACTACATAGGTACTATAATGGCCCAATCTATAAAAATGTCTCCACACTGGACTGCCAAATGCACCTAAATAAATGTAGCTTACCACATTCTTGCAACATGAACTTAATGTTCAGAAACTTTACCAAGAAGCACCCAGCTTATGTGTCCCATACCTCTTATATTGCTTCATTGATAAACAACAGCTACATAAAATTTGAAGTTTCCCCAGACACCTGTTTAGACTTCATCCACAAAACCTACGTAGGACTCTTTAACAGGTACCATTTGTTTTGGTCCACTTTTATACCAGATATAGATGAGATGAGCACTTTTCCAACACATGAGACAACCATCACGTCACGTGCCATCCCAACCACCACACCATCTGCTACCACCAAGTTTAAAATACCTGACCCCAAACCTCATTTTGGTTTTGAAAGAGTACCTATGCCCTGGGGATATTTTGAGGATTATGCAATCTTTAACAGACACAAATGTCACCACCTTTAAATTGACCGAGTTTCCCCAACTTCTACACTTTTGGAAACTTTTGCATCCACGGCAACACATGCTGTCCCACATTTACAAAGGATGATGCATTTACATCTGAAGACTATTATAAGGAATTTCTATACTACTATAATTGGACCACTGAAATTTTACCTCACATGATTATTCACAAAGAGCCCGACTATAGCACCCACGAAGTCAATGAAGAGTATTTTACCCCCTTTGGCAGGTTAATGTGTGCTAACCTCAGCCACGTCTGTACGGACACCATCATCAATAAGAGAGCACTTAATATTACCACCAATACAGATAGAGGGACCCAGCCCCAGGACAAATTGCAAGTCTATAAGATTAAAATATGTGCAGCAATAAATAAGACTAAAATAAATTTTAAGCTGATAGAAAGGCATTATAATGAATGGCAATGGTTTCTGCAAACACTCGCTTTGCCTAAAAATTGGAAACCCCCAAGATATCCGGTAGAAATAATTGCTAGGTATATAGCTTATGGTGATCTAGACAATTGGAAGGAAAAATGGAATAAAAATTATACCTGGGGACCAAATAATACAATGGTCAGACACACACTATCCGGAGCAAATATAGAGATACTATCAGAAGGAACCCAATCTGGAAATCAGCTTTATATTACGCTCACCGAGGAAGATAGAGAAAATTTTAAAGAAAAAAATTAAGGTACTCGAGATAAAGGATGAAAATAGTCGACCCTCATTTTTTGTAGGGCTAATAGATGTAATCTCCAAATTACCATCCCATAAATGCCCGAATAATATAATATATAAAAATCATGCCTCACTGGAGATCCCCTTGCAGAGGGGTCTCGGGGAGGAGGCGAGCCAGTCAG
>NW_022103968.1:36744901-36746795 GCF_000313985.2 Echinops telfairi | reverse complement strand
TATGACAAAATAATAATTTATAAATTATCAAGGGTTCATGAGGGAGGGGGGAGGGGGGAGGGAGGGGAAAAAATGAGGACCTGATGCCGGGGGCTTAAGTGGAGAGCAAATGTTTTGAGAATGATGAGGGCAATGAAAGTACAAATGTGCTTTACACAATTGATGTACGTATGTATTGTGATAAGAGATGTATGAGCCCCTAATAAAATGATTTAAAAAAAAAGAAAAAAAATCATGCCTCTAGTAGTCGGGTTCACATTTGGACCTTTATATGTGGAGCAACCTTGGAGGAAATTCATTCCACCGCTCTTATATTGAACAAGTTGGCATCTACCTATAGAAAAAACCCATATTTACACTGTCATAGTGAAGGTCCCAAGATTGACTTGTCTTATGATGGTTCCAAATTAAAACACCAAACATATTAATGGTGTAACAATTGGGGTTTTGAAACCTATTTTAAAAGACTTAAGATTAATGATAATATAAATATTCCACTGTTATTATATGATGGATTACAATGGATGAATGAAATCTGGACAATTAAGCATACTAGACTTGTAGAAAGGGAACTGATTTTACCCATCTGGATTATAACAATTTCACGGGACACATGCTATGTAGCCAGCAACAGCATTGGACCATGTAGAATACACTGAGGCTATTTTACTCAAACCCATTGCCTGATGACTGAACAGTACAAAATTGAATGGACTACTGGCCATACAAACCCACCGCCTTCCACGTCTACAACACCAGCTTCCCTGCCTATCTTTGACCAGCCCAAGCTGATATGTGTCAAACCTGAGTTGATTAGGATTCAATATACATTCAACATTGAGGATTTCAAGATAATAAATTATATCCCCTGGTGTTCACCACATTCTAATAATGTTCAACTACCTGAAATCCCCAGACAATCACTACCAGGGGGATCTAGAAAACTCCTATCTCTAAGCTTGATTGTCAGGCACTTTTGGCATTGCAGATTTAGCATGGGATGCTGCTCAAGAGGCAGAAATCCAAGATATAAAAATTAAGCTGACAAATCTGGAACACATTAAAGGTGAAATGTTAAATTTACAAAACACTATTCATGATTTGTCTGGATTACTAACAACCTCCCTTGAAAAAGCCAAGACGGCTATTGCAAATCTTCAACAAGAAATCAGTTACATTCAACATTCCCTAAAAGACAAGGTGAGGTCAATGAAATATTGTCCACTGCTATCAAAACCCTTAAGATGGAATCCAGATGCGAATACCTGCAGCAGTAGTTGACCACTTCCTGGAACGATATTAGGAACTTAATTATTTTTAAAACCAGATTCCCCACTAAAGGTAATATAAGGGTAAAGTTGGACATCACATAACCCAGTGGCTGTGACTCAGTGCACCATCACTGTGTTTGCACTCACCAATAGACAGCCTATATTGGGTTACGAGGCTAAACCCATACCCTATAACGTTGGGAATTACTGGTTCTCATATAAAGATACTAAACTATATGTGAATGGACTTATTATAGACAAGGGACAATTTCATATTTGGGATGAGGAAACATTAATCACACACCAACACATACAACATTCTTTGGACATGATGTCAGCCTATACAACTAATAAACCACGAGGAGTCCAAAATCTAGGACACTTCCAATGGCTTTGTTGTAATACTAAGCTTATGTACTATGATCATACCACAAGTAACAACATACTACTACATTGCACAGATAATTGCCTATTGTTGAGTAATGTCATTAACATTACAAAGGGCAATATTTCTATTCTCACATGGACACCAAATGTCTTATCAGAACACATCATTCCAGGGCAAGATATGACAAAATAGCAATTTATAAACTATCAAGGGCTCATGAGGGAAGGGCAAGCGG
>NW_022103968.1:36737106-36742921 GCF_000313985.2 Echinops telfairi | reverse complement strand
AGCTGATGCCAGGGGCTTAGGTGGAGAGCAAATGTTTTGAGAATGATGAGGGCAATGAATGTACAAATGTGCTTTACACAATTGATGAATATATGAATTGTGATAAGAGTTGTATGAGCCCCTAATAAAACGATGAAAAAAAATGAATTTTGCCTTTAAGTTCTATGTAATGATCCCAATGGATATAAAGTCTAAAAATATCAAAGAGAGAAATAAAATAGAGTTCATTGGTTAAAAAAAAAAGAAATGCTGTTAGGATATGCAATGATTCAAATATGCCATCGACATTAGTTTCCCATTCAATCTCAGTCAGTACATTGTATAGATTGTTTTCAGTGTTGGTGCCAGTCGAGGTGTTCCCCCATGGCCCATAACTGGTAAGTGCTCCGTACTTTCTCTTGTTTTCTTCCTTTGTCTGACTTGTGCCACTTTTGGTAAAGGAAAACCCTACTGGCATCAAGTCACTACCAACTCATAGGACCCTATAAATCAGACGAGGATTGCCCTAAAGGGTTTTTCCAAGGCTGTAAATCTTTAGGGATGCAGATTGCCACAGCTTTCTATTATGAAACAGCTAACGGGTTTGAATAACTGACTTAATTTTATTAGCCATAGAGAGCTTAGCCTCTAGACCTCCAATGAGAACAGGTTTTTCCAGGATAGCCCCAGATTTAGCATTTACAATCACTTAGCTCAGGAAGCC
The DNA here is from genome assembly GCF_000313985.2 of Echinops telfairi. Classification (NCBI taxonomy): domain Eukaryota; kingdom Metazoa; phylum Chordata; class Mammalia; order Afrosoricida; family Tenrecidae; genus Echinops; species Echinops telfairi. The sequence goes on along the minus strand of NW_022103968.1, from coordinate 36,742,218 downwards.
CTCACGTGTTAGGCAAAGACCATGGTGGCATAGTTGATTATGCATTGGGCTGCTAACCTCAGGGTCAGCAGTTCAAAGCCACCAGCCACTCCACAGAAGAAAAATGAGGATTTCTACTCCTGTTAAGATTCAGTCTCAAAAACCCATAAGGGAGGTTCTACTCTGACCTACCGGGTTGTTATGAGACAGAACTGCCTGGGTGCCAGTGAGTGATCTGGTTGGATAAAAAATAAAGGATCAGAAGGAGGTGGGGGAAAGGATAAAGGATTGGGCCTGGGGATTATCTCTGTTGTCTGCACTCAATTGTACTTCAAAGCCTAGAATTTTCTTTCCTTTGATAACATTATTTCACCAGTACCTCTGTGAGTCTTGTCAAATGTGATTAGAGGAAAGGCTAGCACATATGCTCATGTAAAAGAGAAAAGGAATTGTGTTGTTCCCCTGAGGTAACTAAGAATTGAGATGTTTTGAGAGGCAAAGGGTTTATATACATGCTTCTGAGTGCTTTGTTTTCTATGAGCCTCATGTATGAGAGAGAGAGAGAGAGAGAGAGAGAGAGAGAGAGAGAGAGAAATACAGTAACAAAGAGATGGAACAGAGAATCTGATGGGGGGGCAGTAGCTGAAAGTGAAGGTGCAGTTAAATCACACAATTCCTCACAAGAGCCCCCAGGGGGTGCCATTAGCTTGCTTTGTGTGTGTTGGGTGGGGGGGGGGCATGAAAGGAGACAGTAGATGGGCCTTGAGGGTGAGGAAGGAGCAGGTGCAACTGATCACCTTTAGGATGGGAGCGTGTAAGGCTGCGGTGTTTTACAACTCCGAGAAACGCCTGCATCACCTTCTTGTTAACCCCAACTGGGACAAGCACTCACACCTCAGAAGATCCAAGCTCTCTTGTCCTTGCATTGACTGGGTTAGTCTCCTTGACTTTGAAAAGAATGAGTAACTTCATCTCAGCAAACAATATCCTCAGGAGAAAAAATTTCTGAAAAGCTGTTTACAGCACATAATGGTGAGGCCAACTCTCCCTGGAATGGTACACATCGTCCCTGTCACCAGGCAGCTTTCACGGGGGGCAACTGGGTCTCTGGGCCCCCAGGACTTGACTGAATAGGGAGCTGATTGCTTATTGTCATGCTACACTGATTGATGTGCATTTTTCCATTTGAAATATTCTGAGGGAAAAAAGGAGACTATCTGAAAAGGAGAGCCTTGTGTAATTTCAGACTGAAATTCTGAAACTACTGGAGGTTTGGTAAACCTTCTTTCTATGCAAAAAGATATTATAGAGTGCAGGAGGAGGGTGTACAGCGTCCCCTAGTACTCTAGGAATGCCTGTGGGAGAGGGCTGACATCAGTGGAATCACTGGGGATCTGAGCCCAATGCCAGTTCTGATTTTGCACCTTGCATTACATCTAGGTAAGCCACCTCAAACCTGAGCCTGTGTCCTCAGCTATAAAGTGATGGAGCTGGGTTGGATGGTTTATTTGATAGTTAGGATTTTGTGTCCACTTGGCTGGACTAGGATTCCCAATGGTTTGATGAGTTATCCTTGAGGGTGTGGCCTGCTTCCAATATAAATAGACAGTGTGAGAAAGCTTGCTTGCTTTTTGCTAGGTTTGAAGACTGCATCTGGCTCATTGACCTTCAGTTCTCTGAACTTGAGCCAATGGCCTGCCAATCCTAGGAATTACCAGTGGCCTGCCATCTTACCTGCTGACCTTGAGTTCCTTTACCTATGCAGCCAATAGCCTGTCATCTCCCTGGTTTGAATTCATAGCTGCTGTAGCTACAAGAGTCAGTTGAATGTTGGGAGCCAACCTAGCCATGCTGTCTAGCAAAGCTACAGCCTGGTGGAAGAAGCTTCTGCAGAGCAGAGCTTCCCAGAGAGGTTTCCAACATCCCTCAAATATTTGCTGTTGTTAAATTCATTCTTGAGAATTTTGTGCATTGTCATGTTTACCGCACGTGGAGTGGATGCAAGGGCAGTCTTGAGAAGTACGAATGAAACCAGATCTAAAACTTGCTTCAGTATGACGGGGCTTTCCTTAACTGAGGCATTGGAGAGGCTTAGACAGTGAGACATCTTTGGGAATTCTGAGGAGGATATGTGGGAATTGAGTGAGGAAGAAACCCCAAAGTTGAGGTCAGAGGAGAAAATGAAACCCAACAAAAAACCCTGGATTCCATTCAGATTAGGTAGTGGGGGACTCTTTTGGCCTCCCCGATATAGAGGACCTTATAGACTGCCTCCCCCAACTGACGCCCCTTTACCTTGGACAGGGGCTTACATAGAAGGATAGAGAATGGTTAACATTAATAGAAAACACGTAAAAGGGGAAACATTAAGTCTTTGGCAAAGACTCAGATGGTTTGGCTCCCCATGGTGCCTCAGGAGTATAAAAAATAAAAGAGACATAGGTAGACAATGGAACAGTTACCATGGGAAAGTTTGTAAAGGGAAATATTTAACTCTGAGAAGCATTTAACTCTGCTTGTAGATATTAGGCTTTGAAGTAGCACACGAGGTAGTTTCATTGTGTTAAGTTAGTCAACCAGGAAAGAAACCTTGTGAACAAAACATAGGGCAGTGAGTAGGATATGGTCTAACCAAATTTTCTGAACACCTCAATCAAGAATAGTATATGACGTAGAAGACAAACAGTACAGGGGGAAAGAACCAGGAAGAGGACAGAAAGTGACAGAAAAGAGTACAGACCTTATAATGGTCTTTTATCAGGTTTTAGTGGAAACAATAAGGGTGATTTTGGAGTTAATCATAAAGCATTGTTTTTATGTAGTGGTCTGCAAAACTTTATGGTATAAATAAAGCTGTTTGGAAGAACTCAGCAGAGATTTCTTCCACCAGAACATCTCTCGTGTCTGTCTCGTCTGTGTTCGCCGACTCCATACCTCATTCAGGGATCCAGTTCAACCCTCCCTCCCGGATCTGGACTCCGCCAAGTGGCACCCCAGAACAGGGACCTGAAGGTACTCTTTTCTCGTTTTCGGTGTGGATCGGACTTCACCTAGGGTACTGCAGACCCCCTGGTGCAAGGCAAACAGGTAAGTAGGGGTGAAGAGATAAAGAACTTGAGAAGTATGGGCCACAGTGAGTCTAAGGAAAGACGACTGTTGTTTGTAGAAATTCTTAAGCAAATTCTTAACGGAAAAGGGTTCCGTGTGTTGACTCACCAGATAACAGGATTTTTAAACTTTGTACAGCGATGCAGTCCATGGTTTCCTGAAGAAGGTACCGTCAGTTTAGATACATGGACTAAAGTAGGGGAAGAATTAAAAGAATACTATAATGAACATGGGCCTGAAGAAATCCCCATAGAAGCATTCTCCTTATGGAGCTTAGTGAGAGATTCCTTAGACCCCTTACAAGAGGTTACTCAACTTTGCAAGAAACTTTCTTTTCAAGATGAGAAAACGCCTCTAAAGGCGGAACATGCGGAGAGGAAACAGATTTAAACTGTTGAAACTGACTCAGTGATGATAAACTCTCTCCTGAAGATGAAGCCGACTTAGAAGCAGCAGCTGCCCCATATCATGACAATGATTGGGATTTACCCTTAGTTTACTCAAAGGTCATTGTAGAAAGCACCAAAATGGCATGATGAATAATTTGGCAATTAAATCTAAAATTAAGAAGTCTAAAGGCTGGCCTCCTTTGGGTTTCAGCTTTCAAAAAGCCCTGCCTTGTGTCAGAAATATGTAAGTGCAGCCTTGCAGTCAATTAGGGATCAGTATTTAGAAGCTTATGTTATCTGGATAATATTCTTTTAGTCCGATCAAAACACGTGGTATATTGCAAGACATTTTACAAGATACTATAATGGCTCTAACTCAACAGGGACTAAAAATGTCCTCAGAAAAAATCCCCTTTTTCTTATTTGAGGAGGAAAATCTTGGGAGAAAAAATAATTACTCAACCTATACAATTAGGACAGGATTCATTAAAAACCTTAAACGATTTTCAAAAATTATTAGGGGATGTTAATTTGATTCGTCCTTTTTTAAAGTTAACCACTAATGATTTGAAACCTTTATTTGCCATCTTACAAGGGGACCCTAACCCTAAGTCACCTAGGGCATTGAATAAGGAAGGAAAATTAGCCATTGAAAAGGTGCAAAAAACAATAATGAATAACCAATTAACAAAATTAGACTATTTAAAACGTTGGTCTTTTGATTTTGCTACCTACTGTCCATTCATTCCCCTATAGGATGTTTGTGGCAGAGTGGACCCCTGGAATATTTAGCTTCCAATTCTCCTAAAATGGTCACTCCTTATGTACTTCCTTGATAGCATTGCTTATCACAAAGGGAAGAAAAAGAGCTGTTTGGTATAGAAGTCCCCAGTATTATATCACCTTGCAATGCTCATCAGCTTGGAAACCTTTTGCAATCTGATCCAGATTGGCAGGTTTCCCTTGCAGGATATACAGGAATCATAACATATCATTTACCTAACAACCCTTTGTTACATTTTACAAAAGAATATTCTGTAATCTTCCCTCAAAAAACCTCTAAGGAACCTTTTGACACTCCACCGGTGTCCCTTGTTTTTACTGATGGATCCTCTAATGGCACAGCTGCAGTTATAATTGATGATCATAAGACTTCATTTTCTACTAATCAGAAGTCCGCTCAAAAGGCGGAATTCTAGAAATTATGGCAGTAATATATGTATTTGAAACATTACCAAATACTTTGAACCTGAATAAAGATTAAACACAGTATGTGGTTAAATTGTTTCCATTCATAGAGACAGCATCCATTCCTCCCCCAGAAAACCACTATATTTGATTTATTGACTAAATTATAAAATCCAATAAGCAAACATAAATTACAATTTTTTTTATAGGGCATGTTAGATCTCACAGTAATCTGCCAGGCCCTATACATGAAGGGAATAGGCAAGCAGATGCCTTAACACAAAGCATGATTTTATCCATAGAACAGGCCTCCAAGAGTCAAAATGCTAATGCTTTGAGATTAGTGTATTAGTGTATTACATAACCAGAAAAGCCGCACGAGAAATTGTTAAAAAGTGTTCCGTGTGTCCAACTCAGGCTCCAACCTTACCAACTGGAGTCAATCCTC
>NW_022103968.1:36713656-36735678 GCF_000313985.2 Echinops telfairi | reverse complement strand
AATAGGAAAACAGGATTTCCAAAATGGCATGATTGTGCCATTGTGGGAGCCACATCAGACAGAAAAGGAGTAAAGCATCCTTTAAATGGTACAGATTTGTATGTATATGATTATCCCATTATATCTCCCTCTGACGCTTACCGCCGTTTAGTCAAACTGAGTACAAGATTTAATTGGTCTGATGCTGACTTGCCCACTCCTAAACCTTTGGCCAGATGGTTTACTCCAGGCTGGGGTTTTCCTATTTTGACCTTTTTTGGCTCCAGTGGTCCAGTAGTTCAAACATCTTTGTGGAGGCTCTTTACAGCTATCCAACCTGCTGGTCTAAAAAGACCCAAAAAAGAATACAGATACAGAGCCCTTCAAGCTTGCGTGTGCTCCCCTTTTGCTGTTCTATATCCTGGTGATTTTGGCATAAATTAGATTTGGCAAAAATTAGAAATATTTGAAAATAATGGTGTCTTTGTTACTTATTGTAAAAATTGTGTTTTAACCAGTTGTATTTATTCTCGTTTGAATATAACTTCTTTTGTCATTGTTCAACAACCCCCTTATGTTATGTTACCTTTAAAACTGAATACTCCTTGGTATGATGATAGGGGACTACATGCCTTACAGTTAATGTCAAATATTTTGCAAAGAAAAGAAGATTTGTTGCCTCTTTAATTTTAGGCATTGTAGCATTACTTGCTATTATAGGTTCCTTGACCGCCTCTGCTGTAGCTTTGGTCCAAGAAGTACATACTGCTGAACATGTTGATGAATTCACCAAAAATGTTACCATATCCTTAATGACACAAGCAAAAATTGATCAAAAACTTGACACACGAGTTAGTGCCTTAGAAGGGGCAGTAGTATGGATGGGTGATCAGATTCAGGCTCTAAAAACTAGAATGATGATTAGATGTCCCTAGCAGTTTAAATGGGTCTGTATCACTCCTTTAGTTTACAATGAATCAGAAGTCCCATGGGAAAAGGTTAAGAATCATGTTTTGGGAGTATGGAACCATTCAGACATTTCTTTAGATTTAGCCTCTTTACACACCAGTATAACAGCCATCAGTCACTCTGGAAGGTCTGTACTACCAGCTTCAGAAGTGACCAAATCTTTGTTAGACAAAATAACTGGATATGTTACAAGAAAGTTCCGGTTATCAATTTTTGTTAATCTTGGAGTGCAGCATTGGTAATACTTCTTCTTGTTCTCTTTCTTCCAGTCGTCTTCTGATTGCCCTTCCGCAGTTTAAGCTCGGTGCAGGCAGAAATCCAAAGGCTTCATTTGAAAAATAATAAAAAAGGGGGAGATGTTGGGAGCCATCCCAGCCATGCTGTCTAGCAAAGCTACAGCCTGGTAGAAGAAGCTTCTGCAGAGCAGAGCTTCCCAGAGAGGTTTCCAACATCCCTCAAATATTGCTGTTGTTAAATCCATTCTTGAGAATTTTGTGCATTGTCATGTTTACCGCACCTGGAGCGGATGCGAGGGCAGTCTTGAGAAGTACGAATGAAACCAGATCTAAAACTTGCTTCAATATGACAGGGCTTTCCTTAACTGAGGCATTGGAGAGGCTTACACAGCAAAACATCTTTGGGAATTCTGAGGAGGATATGTGGGAATTGAGTGAGGAAGAAACCCCAAAGTCGAGGTCAGAGGAGAAAATGAAACCCAACAAAAAACCCTGGATTCCATTCAGATTAGGTAGTGGGGGACTCTTTTGGCCTCCCCGATATAGAGGACCTTATAGACTGCCTCCCCCAACTGACGCCCCTTTACCTTGGACAGGGGCTTACATAGAAGGATAGAGAATGGTTAACATTAATAGAAAACACATAAAAGGGGAAACATTAAGCCTTTGGCAAAGACTCAGATGGTTTGGCTCCCCATGGTGCCTCAGGAGTATAAAAAATAAAAGAGACATAGGTAGACAATGGAACAGTTACCATGGGAGAGTTTGTAAAGGGAAATATTTAACTCTGAGAAGCATTTAACTCTGCTTGTAGATATTAGGCTTTGAAGTAGCACACGAGGTAGTTTCATTATGTTAAGTTAGTCAACCAGGAAAGAAACCTTGTGAACAAAACATAGGGCAGTGAGTAGGATATGAGTCCAACCAAATTTTCTGAACACCTCAATCAAGAATAGTACATGACGTCGAAGACAAACAGTACAGGGGGGAAAGAACCAGGAAGAGGACAGAAAGTGATAGAAAAAGTACAGACCTTATTTTTTTTTTATCAGGTTTTAGCGGAAACAATAAGGGTGATTTTAGAGTTAATCATAAAGCATTGTTTTTATGTAGTGGTCTGCAAAACTTTATGGTATAAATAAAGCTGTTTGGGAGAACTCAGCAGAGATTGCTTCCACCAGCACATCTCTCGTGTCTGTCTTGTCAGTGTTCGCGGACTCCACACCTCCTTCAGGGATCCAGCTCAACCCTCCCTCCCGGAGCTGGACTCCGCCAGGAGAAGCCTCCAGCTTAACATCTGGCCCTCAGACTTGAAATGCCGGCTTCTCCAACCGTGTGAGCCATTTCCTTGATATAACCTAGTCACACACACACACACACACACTGCACCCTGGTGTGTAGTGGGTTACATACAGGATTAGGAAGACACCAATTTCCCTGGGGAAGAAAGATGAGGCTTTCTACTCCTGCAAAGATTTATATTCTTAGAAGCCCACATGGGCAGTTCTGAGAATTAATTCCATGGCAGTGAGATTTGAGGGATACATATACATATATATGTATACACACACACATCTGTAAAATGACGTACAAGATCCCTTCTAGGTCCGGCACTTTTATGGGGGGGGATGGATGTGGACATGATGTTAGGCTGTTCACCACAGAGGGTGATTCATTATTTCTCAAACTTTTTAGTCCTGGGCCTCTTTCACAGCCTCAAAAGCCATGATAATTTTAATGAACTTTTGTTTATGCCCGTTAAATCTATGAATATGTATATATTAAGGCAGTTTTAATACACAAGCACGTTAACATTCCATTCATTATAAGACCAGTGATCTCATTACACATCAAGTGGCCTCTCAAAAATTCCACTGTAGATTCAGATGGTAATATTATGAAATGGTTCTGCTTTCCAGGACCCTCTAAAAGGATTTCAGGGTCCCCAGGCCATATCACTGTGAGTGGACGAGCACCACCTCTGAAGCCTGAATCCTATACTTGAATCCTAGCTGTTATTTTCTGAATGTGTGATGGTACTTGCTACTTAGCCTCTTTGTCCTTTAATTTCCTGTAAAACTGAGATGGCAATGGTTCTTGACTAAGTCATTTGGGAGGATGAAATAAAAGAATGTATGGAAATTCCTTCAGCAAATATTAGTGCTGAGTAAATGTAAGCTCTTATCAAGCAACTAGAAAGACTTTTTCATCAAGGAAATAAATGGGAAAACATTACAGAAAGAACAAAAACCAACAACAACAAATGAGCTACCCTGGAAAACCAGTCTTTTTCTGGGACTTCAAAGCCCCCTTTTGAGTCTGTGGCAGCCAGGCACCCTGATCATGCAGTAGCTAAGCAGGCAGCTGCTAATGGAAAACTCAGTGGCTGGACCCCGCCCCCCACCCCCACCCCCAGCCACGCTGCAGGAGAAAGATGTGGCAGGCTGCTTCTGTAAAGATCTGCAGCCTTGAAAACCTAAGAGAGAAGTTCCACTCTGTCCTGCTGGGTTGCGATGAGGAGGAATCAACTCAACAGCCAACGGGAACAGCTGCCCCAGGTGTATCTGCTTTCCCAAATCCAGAATGAGCTGTATCCAGGTGCACAGGGCCTGGCCTTCATGAACGCTCCAGAAGTAACTGCAGCCAACATAGGCTCTTCACCATTATGCTACATACCCTTCGCTGTTCTCTCCTCCCCAAGCTGAGCATGCACAACACGTCTCAGAAACCAAGTGGACAAGTTCCTTGCTTTTCACACCTAAGTCCCATGTGGATATGTGGAGACACCTTCTAGTGTTTGGCAGTCAAATTTGTCCAATTGACAAAAGACAATTTCCATGTATACTCCATAGGCTTAAAAGCTTTCTTGAAATCCCTTAATTTTAAAATGTTTCTTGGTTGAATAGATGCAGTTATTATGAACCCTGAGTATACATGAATATACCCTGAATACACATCTGGAACTTCAATACAGTCTGTCATCTACTCCCCAGTGATTCCGTTAAGGGCCTGGAGTAGAATTCTCAGGTGATTCTAAGGAGCAGTGAGGCTTAAGTCTGTGCTTTTCAAAATGGTCTCAGTACCAGCTGCATCAACATCACCCGGAACATGTTAGAAATGCAAATTCTCATATCTCACCCAGCCCTACTTCAATAGAGCCTAGAAACCCAGAGTTCCAGGTGATTCCAGTGAGGAATGAGGTATGAGACTCACTGCTCTCAAATGCCACATCTCCCAAACTTACACAGACACCATCACCTCTATCAACTAGGAAAGCCTATGAGAAGCATGCTTCAAGTTCCCACATTGCAAAGTGCAGATATCTGTGTGGCTTGAGGTGGCAAGACTTGGGGTGAGTGACTCGGGTGTCTCTGGCACTATTTGCATGTAAAGTCCTTCTGTAAGAGAATGAGCCAAGGTCATGAATGCCATGCCTACACACCGATGTAGTTAGAGGTGAGGTGCAGATGTAAATATGTTGTTGTGTGCTGGCAAGTCAATCCTGACTCAGAGACTCCCTGGGAAAGAGTAGAACTGCCCCAAAGCGTTTTCTTGGCTGCAATGCAGATCACGTGTGGAGCCCTTGGCTGGGTTTGAACTACCAACCTTCTGGTTAATGTAAGCAGAGTGCCTAACATTTGCATCAGTAAGGCTTCTTAGCTATATAGGCATAGATAAGTGCATTCAACTCTCTCCTTATCTATCAGATGGATGGATAAGTAGACAGACAGATGGATGAGGTGGCTTCCTACTGTTCTTTCATTCCATTTTTCCACAGATTATGAAGCCCACTTCATAAACGAGTATACATTCAATTCTGCAACATTTTAGATGCCAGGTTATTGCTGAGGACATTATAAAGGTAGTGGTAATTCTCACCCCCTGCCCTAAAGAAGTTCATTCTAAAAAGGGCAAGACATTAATAGAAGTGCTTCACCACAGAGAGGCATAGACTTGTATCAACGGTAAGATCACATCAATAGCTGACACTGGTTGAGCACTTCCTGTGTGTTATGTCACTTCATCTTTATGACAACCCTCTGAGATAGTCTAGTTTTGTCCCCATTTTACACGTGAGGAAGCGGGTTTAGAAAGAATGACTACTATGTTATGATGCATGTTAGTTAAATGGAGGAGGCAAGAGTCAAATAGTTGTGTTTTGCTTTTGACCCATGTTCGTCACCCTTTCCCTACAACGGTTACCTTCTAACATGGAAAAGGTGACATGCAGACGCCATAGGTCTTTCCAAGTCAATTCTGGGAAGGGAGCAGTTCTTAACCGAGTGGGTATCCGTGGCATGGGTGTAGTGACAGATTTCATACAGGTCCTACGTAGACTAAGAAAACCAGAGGAGAGAGAGCACCAGGTCTTGCATTTGCAGCCCCCATCACAGGGCAGAGTGGTGGAGCATAGAAAGTGCTTCCGAGATGCTCGCTGAATGAATCCCCGGGGCCATTCTTCATGCCTGCTCTCTTTCTACCTTTAACACGTAGGATAAACTCGAATCCTTGCACCACCCAGGACAGGCGGCTATAGCCAGCTCAGCTGAGAACTGAAACGATGGAGGTTGAAATCCACTTGGAGGTCCCTCGGAAAGAGGCTCGGCGACCCAGCTCCGCGGGGTGGTCATTGACAGTCTAGGAGCGCCTTCTCCTCAGATGCTCACGGGCTGCTGAGTCAGAGTCGATCCACAGCAACCGGCACTGATCATCCACTTTAATCGCGCGAAAGCTGTTCGAACACCTGTTTGGGTCAGGACTGTGGTTCCGTGAGGCAGGAACAGAATTCAGGTGGGCTTCCGCTCAAAGTGAATTGGTTGTCTCACACAATCGAAGCCTTAGAGTCGAAGGAAATGCTGGAAAACCAAATCTGAGAGCGAGCTGGGACGCAGACACACACGCAGAAACGGTGGCGCGTTGCTTCTGGCCACTTGCAGGCATCTGGTCCGCCAGGAACGAGAGGGAAGGTGACAATATAGACGCAGTGAGCAGCAGAGGCGGGAGCAAGGGCCTGGTCCTTTTCTGAGAACCTGCCTTAGGCCCAGCCGTCGACTTGTGTATCTTCCAGCTTCGGTCACCAGAGGAGGACTATCTTCTCTCAAATCTAATATGAATCCCATGCAAAGGAGTGAACTGGGCGCCGACTTCTGAACAAATTGACAGTAGTTAGGGTGATGGGATATATAAATAATACAAAGTAAAACCAAGTATGGCAGCTCCCATGAGAAATGCCAATGAGGAGGTGGCATTTTCTAGAAAAGCAAGCCTGGGGAACATTGGGTAGACAATTGTACAGCCATTAGTCAATTATTTCCCCAGTGACTCAGAATTTCTAGACAGAATAGCCAAGATTACAGAATTAATTATTAAACATTTAAATAAGAATCCACGTCTAACTATTTTCCGTGTTTTAAAGCAGTATTGTTGGGAAAGATACCCAATGCATGGCCAGCAAGCCCATTCCTTGTGGTTACCCCCGTGTGCGCCCCAGTAAACCCTGCCCCATACGGGGCTCAGTGGCTGAGGGTTGGGGAAGTAAATCACCAGGCCTTTTTGCAGACACGCCACGGGGAGGCCTCAAATGGTCAACCTTTGGCTTAGTAGTCCTGTGGGGTAAGCCTAGAGATTCCTCAAAATGAATACAAAGGCGAGAGAAATTAAGGGAATGACTCAAGCTCCTCACTTTCTGCCACTCTGTCTTTCTAAGACATATGACTTTCTGAAGGGCCAATTTTTCTAATTATTTTGACCAACTTTTTACTGAGTTACGCCATACAGTTTTAAAACCACTGTACGTATGTATAGCTCAATGATGTTCCACCAACATCATACCCATGTATCTAGGAGCCCCGGTGGTACAGTGAGGTACACACTGAGCTGCTAACCTCGAGGTCAGCCATTCAAAACCAGCAGCCATTCTATGGGAGAAAGATGAGGCTGTCTAGTCCCGTAGTGATTTACCGTCTTGGAAACCCACCATGTCCTACAGGGTCTCTATGAGTTGGAGACGATTCAATGGCAGTGAGTTTGGTTTGGTATATAGCAAACAGCCTGATCAATAGGAACATTTCTTTAGCAACTCAGAAGCGTCCTATGTATCCCCTTCCCATCCACATATCCACAACCCCCTACAAGGTAGCCATTCTCATGACTTCAGCCACCATTGATTAGTTTTACTCCATCTGTACTTAATAGATGCAGGAGATATGCTCTGTGTCTGGCTTGTCGCTCACCTGGGAGACGCGCCCAATGTTGTTGCATCTGGTTGCAGTTCATTCTCTCTGCTGTATAGTGTCCCTAATTTTAAATGTTAGGTTTACTTATGTAAAGTTGGCTGGCAATCTGGTTTGGAGACCTTATAGGAGTAGCTGTTCTCTTCGTGATAGATTGAGCACAATGGCGAAAGGTATCATTTAGGCAAGTTTCCTGGAACTTTGAAACAGAGAGAAATTGTTCTTATGAAACTGGAAGTTTTATGGAGATGATTATGCTACCCAGCTAAAGTGAAGACACGGGCCATTTCCCCTTGATGCATCAAGAAAAACAAATGACTGCCTCCTATCCCTGTTCAGAATAGAGCTTCCAAAAGAAAATGGCACTGTTCCCCTTCAGCGTGCCTCTTCCAAAAAACCTAATCAGACCACATATTGTTTATTTCCGCAAATAGCATCCAGTGACTCTACAGACAAATGACCCCTCATTGCAATCTGTACCATAATTCCTGGAAAACAGCACCATTCTTTTGATTGTACCAAGCAGAATAAATAATGTCTCCCCAGGGCAGTACTGTTGGACGTTCCTTCACCAGCCCCAAGGGACAAATTCTGGAAATAATTTCCATCACTACCTGCAGTTTTCCTTCTTCATGCCCCATGGGACTTAGAACGCACGTCGCAGCAAGCCCCAAAGGAATCGGCTTAAACAATAAGCACATTTTCTTATTTTCCATCACAAGAAGGACGGTGCCAGGACACCGAGAGGGACATGCTTCTTGCTGTCGCTGTCTTCAGAGTAGCTCCCTGTAGGCCCAAGGAACCCAAGGCAGTTCCAAGAGTCACATCTGGAAGTAACAACTCCAGCAGCAGAAGAACTGACCACCACTGGTCTGCCAGTTTGTTGTACTGTAGTGGCCTGCGTGGGGCTGTGCTACAGGAAGCGATGTCACCCAAAGTGAACTGGTTTCAGCCGAGCTTCCAGACTGTGGAGAAGGAGAATGCTGTCCACTGCAGAGAAAGTAGCATCTGAAAATACTATGGATAATAGCGAAACATTGTCAGTTCCTAAAATTCTAGTGAATAGCCCCAAAACATTGTCAGAGACAGTGCCAGAAGATGAGCCCCTCACGTCTGAAGGCACTCATAGTATACTTGAGGAAGAGCTGCTTTCTCAAAGTCAAATCGACTATAAGGATGTGAAGGGAGTAAAGCATTTGGGACCTACATGGCTCGTGGGGCATGCATCAAAATGAGAAGCTACAGCTATGAACAACTACTGATCATTGAAACTTAGAATGTACAAAGAATGTAGGAAGATTGTCAGTTGTCCGAAATGAAATGCTATGGATAGAGATTGGTATTTTAGGCATTACTGAGCTGAAATGGACTGATATTGGCAATTTGGAATCAGAAAATCATATGTGGGAAATGACAGATTCAAGAGGAATAGTGTTGCATTCATGATCCAAAAGGGACATTTCTAAATCTATCTTGAAGTGCAATGCTATCTATGATAGGATAATATCTATCTGCATATAAAGAAACAGTCACTACAATTAGTATTCAAATTTTACTTGCATGTGATAGCCATGATATTGTTCTATAATTGGTACATTCTGCTGAGTCACCTTTCTTTAGAATGGGTATAAATATTAATTTCTTCAAGTCAATTGGCCAAGTAGCTGCCTTCCCAATTTCCTGGCATAGATGAGTGAGTGCTTCATCAGCTTGTTGAAACATTTCAATTGCTATTCCATCAATTCCTGGAGCTTTGTGTTTGACTAATGCTTTCAGTGCAGGTTGGACTCCTTCCTTCAGTACCCTTGGTTCTTTGATAGGCTAGCTCTTTAAATGGTAGAATATTGATGAGTTCTTTTTGGTGCAATGACTGTGTATTATTTCCGTCTTCCTGCATCGTTCACTATTTTGCCCAAAGAATCTTCCAACATTGCAACTTGAGGCTTGAATTTTTTTCTGGAGTTCTTTCAATTGAAAATAGGCTGGGTGTTCTTCCTTTCTTGGTTTCCTAACTAGGTCAGTGCACATTTTGCTATATTTCACTCTGTCTCCTCGAGCTGCCCTTAGAAGATTTCTGTTCGGCTCTTTGACTACATCATTCCTTCCATGTGCCTCAGCTACTCTACAATGAAGAGCAAGTTTCAGAGTCTCTTCTGACATCCATTTCCATCTTTTCTTTCTTTCCTGTCTTGTAAGCCACCTTTCGCTTTCTTCATGTATGATGTTCTTAATGTCCTCCCACAGCTCATTAGCTCCCCGTCACTAGTGTTTACTTGTGTTTTATTAACTATGCAAAGGCGTTCAACTGCATGGATCAAAGGGATCATAAACTATGGGTTGCCTTGAGAAGAACGGGAATTCTAGAACACCTCATTGTGCTCCTGCAGAACTTGTAAACAGGCAGTTGCTCAAATGAAACAAGGAAATGCTACATAGTTTAAACTCAGGAAAGGTGTGGCTTGGGTTGTATCCTCTCACACACTTATTTAATCTATCTGATGAGCAACTAATCAGAGAAGCTGGATTACATGAAGAATGTACTATCAGGGCTAGACTAAGATTTATTAACAACCTGTGTTATGCAGATGATACAATCTTGGCTTGATGAAAGTAAAGAGGACTTGAAGCATTTGCTGATGAAGATCAAGGATTTCGGTCTTCAGTAGATTATGACTCAATATAAAGAAAACAAAATAATAATAACAATAATAAGAGAAAACCCAAATCTTCACAACTGGACCAATAGGCAACATCATGATAAACTGAGATACTGTAGATTGAAATTCTCAAGGATTTCATTTTGGTTGAATCCACAATCAAGACTCAAGGGGGCAGCAGTTAAGAGATCAAAGGACAAGTTGCCCCACAAGACCTCTTTAAAGCATTAAAAAGCAACTACGTTACCTTAAAGACTAAGGTGAGCCTAACCCAAGTCATGGTATTCTCAATTGTCTCATATGCATGTGAAAGTTGGACATTGCATAAGGAAGACTGAATAAGAAGCAATGCATTTGAATTATTGTTCTGGCCAAGAATATTGAAAGTACCATGGACTGCCAAAATAACAATCAAATCTGTCTTGGAAGAAGGAGATCCAGAATGCTCTTTAGAAGCAAGAATGGCTTGACTTTATTTCATGAACTTTGGACATGTTGTCAAGGGAGACTAGCCTGTGATAGAAAGACGTCAAGCTTAGTAGAGTAGAGGGACGGTGAGAAAGTGGAAGGCCCTCGACAAGATGAATTGATACAGTGGATGAGGCAACAATGGGCTCAAACCTAAGAACTGTGAGGCTGGCACAGGACCGACAGGCCCAAGGTGCTTACACATGGTGCACATGATGGTGCACATGGGAGGGACCCTCAGCATACACCTGAGCAAGACCAAAGTAAAAGAGAGAGACTGGCCTTCCGGCAACCCGGGTATGGGGAGGGTTCAAGACATTGGTTGACCCCATTGGCTAAGTTTAGGCCCACCCCCGTGATGTCTTGGTCCTAGGTGGAGGCTAGGTTTTAGGTTTCACCTGAGCTATGGGGCTTAGTCTGCACATGACCAGTATGGATCTTTCTCGTAGATGTCTAATTGGTGTGCCTGATGGCTTTCCCACCCCTGGATTATGTGGCCCTTTGCAGGCTTTGGAGAGATGGCCCCCTTTGTCCCTAATCTAGTGACCTAATAGTATGACGGTAATTGACTCATGACAGCAGCATCTATCCTTATCATAGAACTCCTCCTGCCTGAGTCACAATAAAATAAAACAGGTTCTGCTGGCAGTGAAGAAAGTGAGTTGGACTGACAATGACTCAGCCAGTCTTCCACCCTCCACGTCTATGTCTTCCTAACATTTATACAGATTCCGTGTTTCATACATTGTTCAAAAGATGCTCACACCTCCATGACATGCGTATCCCTCCACAAGTCAAAAAAATCTAATACCTCACTGAGAAGAAAAAAACTAAATCCAATACAAAATCTGTATCAGAAAGAGGACATTTGTATAAACATATATCATATATAAATGACCTTTGCTGCAAATATATCCATATATCCTGTATAATGGAGCATATAAGGAAAAGTTAGGAAAACATACTAGACGTAACCAAATACCTGAAGGAAATGAGTCGCTGGGGCTAGAGCACCAGGACCATAACTTTGGATGACTGTTATACCATAGTTGACAAAGGTCAATGGCCATAAGAGTTCACAAGATAATCCTCTACATACTGATTTCCTGAGTAGGGGTTGGAGCAGGCATCCTCAAACCATGGCCCGCGGGCCACATGCGGGCCCGCCGAAGACATTTATCCTGCCCGTCGGGTGTTTTTGCCCCATTTGTTTTTTTACTTCAAAATAAGATATGTGCAGTGTGCATAGGAATTTGTTCATAGTGTTTTTTAAAACTATATTCCGGCCCTCCAACGGGTCTGAGGGACAGTGAACTGGCCCCCTGTTTAAAAAGTTTGAGGACCCCTGGGCTGGAGTCTTCAAAGCTCCTGAGCAGCCATCTAAAGTGCAACTATTGGTCTCTCTGTGTCCAGAGGAAAGCAGAGTGATAAAAACCCAAAGACACGTGGAACCGAATTCGCCCAGTGGACTGATGGACCATGCAAACATCAGTCCCCACAGCCCTCAGACCCAAAAAACTAGATTATGGCCAGCCCCCACTACAAACTGCTCCAACAAGGATCACCATTTGAAGGTCCTGGATCAAGTGGGAGAAAAATTTGGAACAAATTTAATCAAAGAGCCCAGGCTTCTTGGTCAATACAGACTGGTAGGACTCCCGAGACTACGTCCCTTCCCTGGTCACTCTTCAAGTTGAGAACTGGACTGCTCTCAAAAGGGCAGCATTTGCCTAACAACCAACTATAGAGTTTGGGAAAGAGGAAGGGCTAGAACCAGGAAGCACAGGGAGAAAGTGGGCTAAGTGGTGGTCCAAAAGGAGCGGTGGAAACCAAATGTGTTTGAATTGTTCAATGTAAAACTGGTGATCTACTGTGAAAACGTCATCAACTTCACAATAAATAAAACATGAAAAATCTAGAAGGCTGCGGCTCTTCTTCTGTTTAATGTCAGAAACAGCAGCTCTTTTCCTCTCCAGATAACATTATTTGTACACTGGCGCAGTCATTATGATTGCAAGTGGCAAACACTTGGTTGTGGAATTACTAAAAACACATGCTCTCTCTATTGCTTTGTCGTATCATGAGCTTCTTGAGGATGCTCAGGGAGAACAACAACAACAACAAAAATGCAGGGGGTGGGGCGGGTGGTAAGAGAAGAAAACTGAATAAAATTTCTTTCCAGATACATTAGTTCAAAACAAATTAGGGGAAAACAATGTAAATTCAATATTTTATTAAATTATTCAATATCCAACAAAATAACTGGTAAATCAGTGAGGCGGGGAGAGTATGGGTTCAGCCACTCAGGAGAACATGTGTAACGAGTGAAAATTTCTCAATAGCTGTCTCATCAACAGATGAGCATCTATCCCTCTCCCTGACCCTTAAATCAAGGCCCATCTTAGCAACTCAGCTGTACCTAATACAATGCAGAGGAAGGGACGTGGTGTACTTCTGAGACTAAGTTAGAAAAGGTGGTGTTGCTTCCACCTGGTTCTTTCAGGAGAAAGGTTCTCAACCTTCCTAAGTCCACAACCCTCTACTACAGTTCCTCATGTGGTGGTAACCCCCCAACCATAAAATTATTTTTGTTGCTACTTCATAACTGTAATTTTGCTACTGTTATGAATTGGGTGACCCCTGTTGAAAGGGTCGTTTGACCCCCAAAGGGGTCACGACCCACAGATTGAGAACCGCTGTTTTAGGCCATTTGCTGTAGGATTCACCTACCACCCTGTAAGATCTCTGACCACAGTGAGACTGCACTGCGGAAGGGGTCATGTTGAGTTTCCAGTCATCAGCCAGCATCAACAGCAAGCCAGTGGTGTGGACCATCTTGGACATGCAACTGAATTGAGTCTTCATATGAATGCAGCCCCAGCCAACATCTAACTAACAGTGCACAAGAGCGCCTCAAGTATGAATTTGTAAACTGTTCCTAAATATGATCCACAAAACTAGGAGCAAAATAGAGTGGTTGTTTTAAGCCACTAAATTTTGGGGGAATTTGTTATGTAACAGTAAAGTCTGGATCTGGGTGCTACCACTGTAGAAAACTCCTGGGGGGCTTCCCTCTAAATTCCTGAATGTGACTGTGGAGCCCTCTTCTGATTTCTAATGCAAAGAAGGACAGACAAGCACACTTTTCTTCAGTGAGTGCCTTGGTCCATAAACCAAAATAACAACTTGAACTTGTTCATGTAGAATTTACCAAAATGTAAATTTAAATTATAAATGACATCTGGAATGGAAGCAGAGTCTTCTTAATTAAAGCAAGAAACTAAAAACCTGTCCAAGATGAGAATCACAAGAATAATTATTAGAGGCTTCTACAAAATGGTTCATAGTTACTGAAAAAAGACTTGGTTACTAGAAAGGTTTAGAAATCATTCCCTTCTGAAGGGAAATAAGAGGGAAAACATTCACAGAAACATCTTGTGATTGAAGCCAGTTCTCCCCCCATTGATGCTAACTCCATTCCCTACAATATCCCCATGACTAATCTCTGACAATTAGTCCAAACTTGCCAATATCCTCTCCAGCCAAGGCAACAGTAGGAAACCTTTCCACATGGCGGAATCTTTCCACAGTCTGCGGACTTGCAGGATTTGTAAATTAGACCTTTCACTTACACAAGAGGAAAGAATTGCACACACGACCATGTGTTCCTCTTTGATTTGTTCATGCCCCATCCACATGTGGCTGCAGAGAAGCCTTTCTGAGCATGCCTTTTCCACTCACCCTTCAACACTCACCATGCTTGGGAGGCGTTGGACCAGCCTGGACTGAGGCACAGTGAGGAGAGCCAATCTGTCATCCTGGCAGGCCAGAAGCAGGAGAGTCCCAGGAAAGAAAGCACAGGAGGTGGGGATCTGATGACTCCTCAGTGGGCAGCTCCCCATAACTGTCCTTGGAATGGAGAATTGAGCACAGTCTCCCTTTCTTGGGGGTCTCTTACTTGAGCAACCTCCTCGTAAAGATTCTGGTGCCATCAGAAGTGGAATGTAGGGATTAGATAAATGAAGCACCAAGCCTCCATCCACGTGAAACCCTGAGCATTTGCCCTTTTTCTTTTATATTGGACTTGAACAGAGATACAATGAAACTGCAAATGCCAGAAACTGTATAAGATAGAATCCTGTCAGAGAAGGGAAACTCAAATGTTTTCCACAAAAAGGAATGATAGACAGGTGGAGGAACACACCGTGACAACGGTGAAAGCTTACAAAATCCAGAACAAGGCAGTCCCATCGGGCGCCACCGCTCACAGACTTTGCCCTATTTCATTTCATGAAAAGAAGCCCCTAAAAATTTTTTTTTCCAAAGCACTGCAGGGTAGTAAGAAGGGTAAGCAGTGGAATCAGAAAGGCTTAGGTTTAAATGGCAGCTCTGTCTTTTAGTGACAGTGAGCTCAATTCTTCTACAAAATGGGGAAAACAATGCCAACTCACAGGTATAGTAAGGATCAAATGAGATGATGTGTTTGGAGTATCTGACGCACAGTTGAAATTCAATAAATAATGTTGGGGCTTTAAATGACCCATAAAAGTATTTGCCTTTTCTCTGACCATGTTCAGAATTGATAACGGCAAAAAAGACAATCTGCTTGGAGAATAAGGTTTATTCTTTAGCTTAAAGCTAAGTTTAAAACTTTAGCTCTGTGACAAAAAGACAGAGAGTTTCATAGTATTGCACCTCGGAATTAAACTGATGCTCACAAACGCAGGCCAACCTGGGTGTCTGCAAGAGCCCCAGTAGGTGGAGTGAAGATCTCACTTATAAACATTTACAGCACAAAGGCACTCACAAAATAAAGGCAACGCTCAAATAAATAGGTAGGAGAAAGGGCTGATTGTACATACTCGCTAACAAATAAGCCAACTATGTGATTTATAATCACTCACAGTCGCCTTATACAATTGCACCTGCGCGATGCTGAGATACCACTCATTGTATAGTTTTCTTTATCTTCTAGGATTAAATCTAGACGCTATCATATGTCAGATTCCACAGCCCCGTTATTTTCCCAAAATCTGGTAAGATATCAAGTGAAGAGCCAACTAATGGAATATTATTCTAAGAGAAAATTCATCAAATTTAATCTTCATCATCCCTGGGTAGGCAAATTTCAAAGCGAGAAATACGTGTGAAACAGGCAGATGGATTAGTCCTACTCTAATAAAAATGTACAATGCTGCCTCTTGACTGAAAAATAAATAAATCCATAAGAGCTGCAGATTATCATTGGTTTCTTCATCTGAACTGATTTCTGCAGGACTTGACAGACTTCACACACCTACTGGGTCATGAAGCATAATCCCTATCACATATTTGTTGTCAGGGTAACCTTTGGCGCAATTTTCCAGAAGTGCTTATTAGTATTGTTAATGTTATTAGCTGGTGCGTTTAGCTTTTGTGGTCATACAAAGACTTTCCTTCTGCCCCTGATTCAAGATTATTTCTATCCACCCTCAGGGTATATCCTGCCTGGCATTTATGCAGATACAAAAAAGCTTTACAATAACTCCCCAGCCTCTTTTCATGCGAAAGCTAATTTTGCTTGAGGACCAACAGTTCACCCTAACATCACAGAACACAATGGGTAGATGCCCTACTGGGGTGAAAACTTGAACTCAGTAGGAAGATGGACATTTCTCCATGTCTTTCAAAATGGATTCAGTTGAATGAGAACCAATACTGTGCTCAAAGTGCTAGAAATACTTTGAAAGGGCACAAAGCTTACTTAGTTTGCTTTAGTGCGGTGTCTTCTCACTTCTTCCTGGTTTCTGCTGGAAGGGCTTTGCCATAGAGATGACAAGAAACGGAGAGTAGATGATCTTATTTGCAAGATGCTAGTGACAAGAAAACACGGTAAGTTATTTGGTTCAAAACAACAAAGACTTCACACGTATTTCGGGGGACAAAGGTTTGAACATTTTTGTAGTGGTTCTCTGCATATCATCATCAATCCTTGATGAGGTTTTTGCTTCCCCAAACTCCATGAATTTGAATAAAAAGCCAGACACAGTGACCTAGCAATAGCTTACATTCGTTGCGGTTTTACTACGTTGAATGCCATGCACTGTGCACGGTGCTTTCCCTTGGTTATTTCATTAAACCTTATCACGCCCACGCCTACGCCACCCACTGCCTCTAGTCGATTCTGGTGCATACTGACCTTATATAAGATTTCCAAGACCATAAATCTTTACAGTAGCAGGTAGCCTTGTCTTTCTACTGTAGAAGGACTGGTGGCCTTGGACTGTCATCCCTGAGGTTCACAGTTCAACACATAACCAGCAGTGCCACCAGGGTGGCACTGAATCAAACTCACTGCGAACAAATCTATTCCAACACATGGTGACCCTCTCACTCACTGCCATCAAGTGGATTCTGACTCATA
Organism: Echinops telfairi; assembly: GCF_000313985.2. Classification (NCBI taxonomy): domain Eukaryota; kingdom Metazoa; phylum Chordata; class Mammalia; order Afrosoricida; family Tenrecidae; genus Echinops; species Echinops telfairi. The sequence goes on along the minus strand of NW_022103968.1, from coordinate 36,718,733 downwards.
GTGACCCTATAGACAGGGTAGAACTGCCCCTGTGGGTTTCTGAAACTCATTATTGGAGTAGAAAAGTCTCAGCTTTCTCCCATGGAGCAGCAGGTGGTTTTGAACTAGTGGCCTTGTGATTAGTAGCCCAGCAGGTAACCACGATACCACCAAGGCTGCTATAGAGATGCTAGGTACTATTATAGAGGAGAAAGCAAAAGAGATGAGGTAACCGCCCAGCTGAAGGACATATAACTGGTAATTACCTGAGATACACTTCAACCCCAGATAGCCACGGGCCTCCGATTGTGAGAATACATCAGAGGATTGCTGCTCTTGGGGATTCAAAAACATATAACTCGCAATGTTTTTATTTGCATTTCTCGAATGGCTAATGATCATGAGCATGTCTTCATATGTGTGTTGCTTGTCTGAATGTCTTCTTTGGTAAAGAAGATATTGTCTTCCCCACACATTCCCCCACCGCTCACTCATCCTGTGGGTACTCCTTTAACTCCTTGGCTGAAATCCTTAGGAGATCCCAATCTACTTTGTCTTCTGTCGTTTGCTTTCCATTATGCATGAAAGTGTATTTATGCCATGTGCCAGGACCTCTAAATTCGCCTCTATGTTTACTGGTGATCCTTATAGTCATAGGTTTTTCTATTTATGTCTTTTTGTGACCTTGAGTCCATTTTCCTATATGATGTGAAATATGGATCCTGTTACATTCTTCTGCAAATAGATATCCAATTTTGCTTGCACCATAGGTAAAGAGGCTGTCCCTTCTCCATTTAGTGTGTTTCAATCCTTTGTCTAAGATCAGCTGTCTGTGGGCAAATGGACTTACTGTGGGGTTCTAAATTCTGTTCCATTGGTTTATCGTTGTCAATAGCACCAGGCTACTTTGCTACCATGACTGTGTAGTAGGTTTTGAGACGGAGGCCTCCTGCTTTAGTCTTCTTTAGTAGTATTGTGCTTAACCAGATCTCTTTCCTGTCCTCATAAAGTTGGTGATTAGCACAATTCTTAAAGCATGAAGCTGGAATCTGGACTCTGATTTTTAGTCTATTTTTGTCTTTGTGACTAAGATGTGTCTCTTGTAAACAGAAGATTGATACGTCCTGTTTTCTTATCCATTCTGCTATGATCTGTCAATTGACTGGTGCATTTAATCAATTTACATTCAGTGTAATATTCAGAAATATGAACTTTACTGCTGTCATTTATTTCACTGTGTTTTGTTGCAGCGTTGCTAGTTTCTTTACCCCATATAATTTTCTAGGCAGAGTTCATTCTGTTCTTGGGTTTTCTTGTCATTTTCTTCATTGCTATTGTTTTAGTGCTTATTAAATCGTTGTGATTTTCTTTTTCATTTTGATGAGATTTATTCATTCTCTCAATTGAGGTTTCTCTGTAATTAATTTCTTTCCAGATTTAAAACAGTCTGATCTTGAAATATACTGTACTAACTCTCCATTTGAAAGTTCTATAACTACACTATCTCCTCTATTTACTTTTTAAGTGTCTTCATTCCAAATTGATATCTCTGCTCCCAATTTTCAGTCTTATAAGTTTGTTTTATTTTGGATATTTTATATCTGAGTTGACTTCTAGGTGGTGTGGCCATGTCTACTAAACTCAGGTGGTTGTTTTCTGATAATTATTTGTCTAAAGAAATTCCCTCAGCATTTCTTGTAAAGTTCTTCTGGTTTTTAAAGATTCCTTTAATTTCTGTTTATCTAAAATGTCCTAATATCACCCTCATATTTGAGGGACATTCTTTCTGGGTACATGATTTGGGGTCAGCAATTTTTTTGTCTTTCAGAGGTTTATATATGTCATACCATTGCTTTTTTGCCTGCGTGTTTTCTCTAAGAAATCAGAGCTTAATCTTATTGGTTCCCCTTTTTAGGTAACTATTTGTTTTTCTTGAGCTGCTCTCAGGATTCTTGCCTTGGTTTGGGGTTTTGAAAGTTCAATTATGATTTCTATTTTAGGGTCTTTTATGTTTGGGGTTCTTTCAGCTTCTTGAGTGCATAGCTTTCATTTTTATTGATGCTAAGAGAGTTTTCCTCCAAAAACACTTGGGCAAAAGCTGTATTTTTGTTGTTTCTTTCTGTTCTGGAGTACCAGGTACCCATAGTTATTCTTCTTAATAGTGTTCCACGTAATTCTTAAGCTTTCTTTATTTTTTTTTTTTGTTCTTCTTCAAAACCAAACTCACTGCCATAGAGTCTACTCCAACTCACAGTGACCCTATAGGACAGGGTAGAAGTGACCGTGTGGGTTTCTGAGACTGTAATCCTTTACAGGAGTAGAAAGCCCTAACTGTCTCCCACAGAGTGGCTGGTGGTTTTGAACTGCTAACCTTATGGATCACATACTAGCAGGTAACTACTATCTACCAGGGCTCCTTTTTCATTCCTCTAGCAGATTAGTATTAAAAGATTTGTCTTCAAGTTCACTAACTTAGCCTCCTATTGATTCGGTTTTACTCCTTTGTCCTTTCCGTGTATTTTTATTTGGTAACTTTGCATGGTTTCTAATTTCTCATTTATTTTGTCAGTTTTTTATTAGAGTGTTTTCCTGAACTCCTCTTTAAAAAACAAATGTGTAGTTTCCTTGATTTTATCTGTAACTTGATTTTTATTTGAATTCATTAAAGGAATCTAAATGTGATTCTTTTGAATTCTTTAACAGGTAGTTTTGAAGCCTTTTTTTTCCCCACTAAAGATCTTCTGGCTCTTTATATTGGCCACTGTGTGAGCCATTCTATCTTATTTCTTCATGTGAGCTGAAGAACATTATTGGTTGTCTCTGAGACATGGTGTTGTTGTTGTACTTGTATTTAATTGATGATGGTATGCTGGTTAGACCTTATCCACACACCATTTGTCTCCTAGTGGTTGTAGTAGAGAATGAGCAGTTTAACTATTATTAGACCTCTGTGTGAAATCATTTTTCTTATTGCAAAATGAAAAGGCTCCCAAATTTCTAAAATAAACTTTATTAGTAAGGTATATTCAGGTAAAGAGCTTTATGAAATAAAATAGAGTCAAACTAGGTAGCATATAATGGATTATAAAAAGATGCAAAATAGTTATCTACATTCCTGCTGGAAGTGGTCTATCCTTGGGCTCTTTATCAATGCTAAACTAGGAAGATATTTTATGCAATCAGGGTAGGCAAAACCGTGGTCTTGATTTCTTGAAAAAGTAATAAATGTGAGAGTTATGGAGATAACACCATTTTCAATAGTCTTTATACTAGTAAGAAGGAAGGATCTGAGAAGAGAATAATACAATAAAACTTTGGGTGACTTTAGATAAAATAAGCCAAAAAGAAGAATTCTTCTGGAACTCAGGACAAAAAAATTTAGTACTCTTTTCTTTTTTTTCTTCTTTTAGTACTCTTGCATTACCAAATGAATTGGACCCCATGGCAAGAGAGCCCTTTGGAATTATTTTAAATCCAATTGCATTAATTATCTGGTTGAGTTTTAAAGGCAATAATACATTTAAGAAAATTAAACAAGATTGAAACCACAATTATCCAAGGGTTCCATGGTCAGCAGCTCTTAGTTCCTTAGACACAGGCATTGTAAATCAGTCTCCAGTGTTTGGAAATTGCTGTTACTTCTTCTGAAACAACCCTTTCATGTGCAGGCGGGGGAAGTTGGAAGATCAGCATTGGACACAATGTAAGAAGCATTTTGTTAGTAGCTCAAACCCATGTTTCTGCCTCATGTTCCATTCGAAAAAGAAACAATAACGGGACTGGAATGATTCTATTTGACTCAACTAGAGTCAAGACTGGATGAGCCAAGGGCAACCTAAGGAGGAAATTCTATATATTATGCATCAATGTCAGTTATTGTTCAAAGCTCATTGAGGTGTTGAACACCACAATTGTGCCCCCAAACTGCTAGGCAATGGGGGTGTGAAGATGAACATGACTTAGTTTCTGTTGCAAGAACCTCATAGTAAAGTTGAGGACACAGGGTATATTCAGATAAAGATAAATCACAATTGAAAGCAGCCCTTCAGAGTTGCTGTATAAATGGTATAGAAGAAGGATACTTAAGTAGTTTAGATGCTAGAAATCGTAGAGGCTGGGGAGTCAAGGAGGTCTCTAAAAAGAAGTAAGGATTTTAGGACAATGAAAGAAAAAATGACTTTCAAAATCAAAATGCTCCAACTTTTTCAACATGATAAAGGGCATCTACCAAAAATCCACAGTTACTATGATACTTAATTGTGAACAACTGAAACTGTTCCTCCTCAGCCAAGCCACAAGGCAAGATAGGCACTTTTACCACTTACAGTCACCGTGAGATGGGAAGTTCTACTGAAAGCAACTGGGCAATGAAAAAGGAAGAAAAAAAGTCATGCACATTGAGGAAACATTAAAACTATATAGATGGCATGATCTTGTATATGAAAAAATCCTAAAGATTCAGATAAAAACTGTGGGTAATTGCTAACATATGAATTTATCAAAGATTCAAAATATAATATCAATATATAAATTCTTATTGTATTTCTGTAGGTTACCCATGAAAATGAAAAATAAAATTAAGAAAACAATTCTACATGTAACCTCCTCCCTGGGGGATGGACAACAGAAAAGTGGGTAAAGGGAGACGTCAGATAGTGTAAGATATGACAAAATAATAATTTTAAAACTATCAAGGTTTCATGGGAAGCGGGTTAATGGGGAGGGAGGAGAAAAAATGAGGAGCTGATACCAAGGGCTCAAGTAGAAAGCAAATGTTTTGGGAATTATGAGGGCAACAAATGTACAAATGTGCTTGACACAATGGATGAATGTGTGGATTGTGATGAGTTAGTTGTACGAGCCCCCGATAAAATGATTTTTAAAACAAAAGCAAGCTTTTTCCTGAATCGCAGGGAACAACAAGGCCAATTGACATAAAAAAAATTTACAAAGACAAATAGTCATTTCAAAAGTATACACACATACAAATGGCTTCAGGAAGTTCAGGGGAAATTCCCATGATAGTTTAACTCCATTTTACCACACACATTTTGAAGATCCTTTGTATACACTGTTTGAACACACACACACACACACA
>NW_022103968.1:36696724-36713556 GCF_000313985.2 Echinops telfairi | reverse complement strand
TATACACACATGGAGCCCCTGGTGGCACTATCAGGCAAATGCACAGTCAACAGTTCGGCCTCCAGTTCAAACTCAACAGCCACCCTGTGGGAGAAAGGAGAGGCTGCCTGCTCGTGTAAAGATAACAGCCACAGAAACCCAGGAGAGGGTCACTCTAAGTCTGAATCGAGTCAATGGCAGTGGGTTTATGCTTCTGGTACAAGACTGTTTTGAGAATGTTTGCCAAAGCTTTAGCAAAAGCAAACAAAAACCAGGAAGCTTCATCCGGGTCCTTCTCCACCACCAGCACACTCCTGCTCATTGCGCTCATCAAATTAGAGCAGTGTGGTAAGGGATTCTCTGGTAAATCATTGTTGTTGTTAGGTACCATCAAGTTGGTTCCTACTTAAGACTGTGTACAACAGAACAAAACACACTTGTTGTTATAGGTGAGCCCATGGTTACAGTCAGGATGTCAATCCTCTTCCTCTTTGTCACAGCCCTTACCAAGCATGATGTCCCTTTCCTGATAACATGTCAAAGTTCATGAGACACAGTCTTCCCATCCTTGCTTCTAAGGAGCATCCTGGCTATACTTCTTCAGAATAGATCTGTTTGTTCTTTTGGTACTCCACTGCAATTTAGCTTCACTACCACTATAATTTAATTCTTCTTTTGTCTTATCCAATGTCCAACTTTCACAAGCACATGAGACAATTGAAAATATCACGGCCTGGATCAGGTGCACCTAGGTCCTCAAAGTCACATCCTTGATCTTCAACACTTTAAAGAGATCTCGTGCAGCAGATTTACCCAATGTCATGCATCATTTGATCTCTTGTCTCCAGCTTCCACGAGCATTGATTGTGGTCCAAGCAAGGCAAAATCCTTGACAACGTCGATCTTTTCTCCATTTATCATGTTTTTGGACCAATAGTGAGGATTTTTGTTTTCTTTACATTGAGTTGTAATCCAGGTTTAATCTATGTTGAAGATTACAATCTTTGATCTTCATCAGCAAGTGCTTCAAGCCCTCCTCACTTTCAGCAAGCAAGGTCGTGTCATCTGTGTAGGACAGGTTGTTAATAAGCCTTCCTCCAAACTTGATACTGCATTCTTTTTCAGATAGTCCAGCTTCTCAGATTTTTTGCGCAGCGTACAGATCGAATAAGTATGGTGAGAGGATATAACCCTGATTCACAGCTTTCCGAATTTTCATAGTTTTAATTCAGCTCCTTCTGACTTCTTTATGTTTCCTAGTCTTAAAAAAAATTAAGGTATGAACTGTTCTGTTTAAAACTGATGATTGGCTCTCTAAGCCTTCATCAATTTCACAATAATTTTTTACTCTTAGAAGAATATCCATTTTTCCTTCAGTAATTGCTAAAATACTGCACTGGCATGGTTAATTTCCCAGGACCCTCAATTTTTAGGGATGAACTAAATGGCTGGTATCACTACATACAAAAAAATGTACCTTGAACTTGATGGAGCTTGTGCTGGCAAATAAAGTTTACATTTTAATTTTCTCTTGCAATTCAATTTTTCTATGAAATTTTTGAAATCCATATATATATCTTAGGTTTGGTTCTCTAGAGAAACAAAACAAGTGAAGCATATATAAATATATACATGTGTATACAACACACAGACTTAGCTCAAGAAAATGCCTCACACAACTGTAGAGGCAAGCAAGTCCCCAGTTGTGGGTTAGATGTCAGGCTGGAGGCATCCCTTGACTCACATAACTGCCAAAATCCAATGCTGTCAACTTGCTTCCTATTCATAGTAACCCTATAGGGTAAACAAGAACTGCTTCATAGAGTTTTCAAAGCTGTAAGTCCTTATGGAAGCATACTTCCCCCTCCCCCCACCCCCAAGCAAGTGGTAGGTTGGAAAATATCTGTAGGGACTGACAAACTCAAGATCAACAAGTCAGATAACAGATTGCTAAAGGTGAAATTTTAGGTTAGTTTGCAATATGGCAAGTTGCTACCTGAAGTTCAGAGAAGCAGAAGTCAGATGACAGGCCAGATGCTAACTAAGCCAGATGCTAGATCAGGATTAAGCAAAAACTCGAGAGTTTTTCCAGATTGTACATATATACTGGATGCAAGCCATACCCTTCAGAGAACTCCCTTTCAACTGATTGATTGCTCATAACTGTTCTCATCATGGAAGTGATTATAGCATATTAGATCTCATTATTGGGATTTGTGCATCATTTATAACTGCCAAGCAACTGACAACCATGGCCCACCCAAGTTTACACATATGCTTAACCATCTATCATCTATCTATCTATCTATCTATCTATCTATCTATCTATCTATCTATCTATCTATCTATCTATCATTTATCATCTATCCTGCCTGCCAACATGTGATTCCTTTGCCTCCTTTGCCATTTGCCTCTGACCTGTAAATCTTGTGCATCAGCCCGTGCACCAATGTGAGTTAGGGAAAGTCTCTAGCCTGATATCTGACTCACAGACTTGTCTGTCTCTACAACTTTTTGATGTAAAACTCTCTCTATATATAAATATATGTTTCGCCGGTTTTGCTTCTCTAGAGAACCCAGCCTAAGACCCTGATACTGACTTGCAGTATCTGGGAACTGTTAAGTTCCCAAATAAACCCCATAATTGTGAATATCAGCTGAGTTCTCTGTGGCTATTGCAACAGATTATCAACTTCAGCAGAGAAATTGAGTACCTTGGGAAAGATAATTGGTTTCAAAATAGGGTAAATAAGGTTGGAATGTGGGGGCATGTCTGACCTCTGCCTTATAGAAGCCCTTCAGCTTCTCCTTTATGAGGTCAGAGAAGATCAGACACAACTGTCTCTTTACCTTTCATAATTGGTGAGATTTGTTGATTCCTACATTCTGTGGTTGCTTGGCACTCCAATAAATGGTCTGTTGCAAGAGATGGGTACAAGACTCAGGCAACAAAAAATGTTTCCTGGGAGACAGATATGTTTATTGATAAAGATAGAAGATATATCTTGCATTGAAGATATAAATTTATCTTGCTTTCTGAAGACATATGAGGAAAAGATTCTATTTCCTCTGAAGTTAATAGCTACATTTTATCATTCAGAGTTGACTGTGCTTGGCTGTATAGAGAATACCTGAAAACATTAGGAAGTAATTTATACCTTCATTTATTTCATTTTACAGTGTGCATAAGATGCTACTGTTAAATTTCAAAATTAGATAGATGATAATTGGATAGATAGATAAATAGTATAGTATAGATATATTCCCACTTCTCTGTCAGATTGTCATACTGTGGTGGCTTGCTGTGATACTGGAAGCTATGCCACATGTATTTCAAATACCAGCAGGGTCCCCATGATAAATAAGTTTCAGCAGAGCTTCTATACTAACAAAAGAGTGGGAGTAAGGAATAAGCAGTCCACTCATGGGGATTAGCTACTGAAAACCTTATGAATAGTTGCAATGAAATGTTATCTGATATTGTGCTTAAAGATGAGCCCCTTGAGTTGGAAGATACTTAAAATATGACTGAGGAAGAGCTACCTCCTCAAGTAGACTTCACCTTAATGATGTGGATACAGCAAGGCTGTGGGGACCTTCATTTGCTGATAGGGCTTGACTTAAAATGAGAAGGAACCGCTTCAAACATCCATTAATATGTGAAATATACAAAATATTAATCTAGGAAAATTGGAAATCATAACAAATAAAATGAAACACATAGAAATTCTTGTTCTGGGCATTAGTGAGCAAAAGTGAACTGATATTGACCATTTTGAAATGGATAATCATAATGTTTGCTATCCTGGGAATGACAAATAAAAGAAGATAGATGATAGATAGATAGATAGATAGATAGATAGATAGATAGATAGATAGATAGATGGTTAAGGATATATGTCAACGTGGGTGGGCCATGAATGTCAGTTCGGTAGTTATGATACAGTTTGGCAGTTATACGATGAGGTAGTATTCCCCTTGATGCTGCTGATTACTTCCAAGATGGGCTGGACAAATGTTAGGCTTCTGATGGCAAAGGAAAACGAATCCAAGTTCAGCAGATAAAATCACAAGCTATTGATGACTCTTAGGGTTATCCGAAAATACAACAGGCTGCTGGCTCAAGTCCAAAGAACCAGAGGTCAGATGATGAGCCAGATATAGGACCAGGCCCAGGAAAAAGCAGAAAGCATTTCCACAGCATCCACTTATGTTGGAAACAGGCCACACCTCCAAAGAGATCTCATTATGGGAAATTATTATATCTAACTGCCAAACCACTGAGAATCCTGAACCAGCCAAGGTAACACAAAACCTTAACTATCAGAACCAGAACTGGCTAGGATAAAGTATATCTATGGTCAAGACAACCTCTTCTCAGTAGGGCCCACATCCTACCTCTCTCTGATCCTCAGTCATGCTTCCCTGTTTGGCAAGTGTTACAAAGCTCCTTTAGCACTGATAAATGCCCACAGGGTAACCCACTCTGTAAGCCAGTCTCCTGACCAAAAGCACTCTGCGTTTCTCATCCATGGACTAAGAAATCCCACCACCTCTGTCTTGTGCTCTCAATGCCAATGTTTCTGGGACCTCTGCCACTGCAGCTTCTTTACACAGGGAATTCAGGACACAATTCTCATGGATCTTCTTTCTTGGTGGTTGTAAGATTCATACTTCTGAGATGGTTCATTTTTATACCCAGCAGGATGGCAAAACCAAGCATCCCCAAGTTAGATTTTTACACATCTTATTGTCATGTTCCCACTCAATCATTTAGCAGAAGTTACAAAGACTATAACTGGAAGTGCCATACCAAGTTATTTTACTTCACTACACTAAAAGATTAGCATTTCCATATTATTGGGTTATTTAAGCCTCACAAAAAGTCTTTGAGGTAGTCATTTCGAAGCAGAGTTGTAGGCTTGGCCCATTTTATGAAGATTTATTGTATTGACTGGGCACTATCAAAATGCATCAACACAAAGGAATAGTAGTCAGATTAGGAAGATTACCTAATTCCTCCAACCTTAGCACTGTGGTCTTTTAATATGATAATTCAAACTCTCCTTATATCCAGTAGGAGAATCATTTTTTGTTTAAGAAGAATTATAGAAGACTGATGGACACAAAAAGGACTACGGAATGTCTTCAGTGGAAACATGTGTCATCTAGATCAGGGGTGTCAAACTGGTGGCCTATGGGCCACATGCAGCCCCCAAGGTTATTTTTTGTGGCCCACGATGCTCTGAAATAAAATGTAACAAGGGAATTGTGTGTATGGTATTGCCTCGATCTCCCCTAAGTGCTATTTTCTTCATAACAATTTTTCTATTTTTATTTTATTTCAGAGCATTGTGGGCCACAAAAAATTACCTCTGGGGCTGCATGCAGCCTGTGGGCTGCCAGTTTGGCAACCCTGATCTAAATGATCGCCTTTATGGTTATCTGCTTTTATGGAGTTTGCACCTTTCATTGTTTTGAACTATTTTACAGTATGGCATCTTGTGGAACACTTGTAATATGCAAATTATTCTGGCCCACAGAAATTCAATTGATTGTGACTTTATGAATATTGGGCAACTGCCAGTTTTGTACACATGTATTTATATAGACACCTGTTTATCAATATATACTTACATGTAAGTATAATATAAATATACATCTGTGTGCTCTCTAAATTCTACTTTCAAATCATAATATCTTACTGGTTCCCTCATTAATTAATGAATTCAAACCTTCAATGTGCTAATCGTGTATTTATATAATAATTAGATTATAAGTTTAAAATATATTATTTTATATACTGAGGATTCTTTTTGAGAGTATGAATATCTCATGAATTTTCTTTGGCTTAAAATTCTTGCTTCCAACAAAGTCCCAAAATGTGCTCCACATCTGACTTTCTGTGATTGTGCTTCTTGGTCTGTATGCCCACTGCTCAGCACAACATCAATTCCCTTCATTTATTATCCTGTTCAGACCAAATTATGTGAAAGAACTTTTGCTAAAGCTTGTGGTAAGGAGGTGATAGCTCAGTGCAGTTGAAGTGATAGCTTAGTTTTGGAGTCACCAGTATTAGTTTTATAATTCCATTGCCCATTCTTTGTTACAAGATATTTCTAAATTCACTTCCCTTGCCCCCATTTTCCATATCTCCCTTTTTTCCTTACATTTCTTCCTTTTTATATGTAGTAACCACTTGGCTTCCCTCTTCTAGAAGGTCCAAACTGTCCTAATTATTTTAAATAGAAATTTAGTCTTTTCTCCTTCCCTCCCTCCCAGATTGCCCTTTCTTTTGTTATGTCTCTTCCCCTCCCCCTTTTAGACCAAGCCATTCCCAAAATGGCCTTCAATATATTTCCAGAATAAAAAATTGTGGGGACATAAATTAGTCCCCACAACAGGACCAATAGATAACATCATGATACACGGAGAAAAGACCGAAGTTGTCAAAGATGTCATCATGCTTGGATCAACAATCAATGCGCATGGAAGAAGCAGTCAAGAGATCAATCAACACATTGCCTTGGGTGAGTCTGCTGCATAAGGCCACTTTCAAGTATTGAAAAGCAAGGAGATTACTTTGAGGAATAAGGTGGACCTGTCCCAAACCATGGTATTTTCAATTGCCTCATATGAAACTGGACATTCAATAAGGAAGACGGAAGAAGAATCCATGCGTTTAAATTGTGGTGCTCTCAAAGAAGATTGAAAGTACCATGCACTCCCAAAAGAACAAACAAATCTGTTTGGGAAGAAGAATTGCCAGAGTGCTCCTTAGAGGTAAGGATGGTGAGACTTTGTCTTACATACTTTGGACATGTTGTCAGGAGAGACCAGTCCCTGGAGAAGGACATCGAGCTTTGTAAAGTACAGAGGGAGCGAAAAGAGGGACGGTCTTCCATGAGATGGATTGACTCAGTGGCTGCAACACTAGGTTCAAGCCTATTTTGAGGATGCTGCAGCAACAGGATGTGTCTCGTGCTGTTGGGCACAGCGTTGCTCGGAGTCCAAACTGGCTCAATGGCACCTAACAACAATGCAAGTTAGGGCACTATTGAGTATGTGGTAATCACTGAAGTGGGTTTTTTTAAAATATTTTTTTAATTAAAAGATCATTTTACTGGGGACTCGTAGCTCTTCTAACAATCCATTCATCAATTGTATCAGGCATATTTGTACATAGGCTGCCATCATTATTTTCTAAACATTTACTTTCTATTGAGCCCTTTTTATCAGCTCCTTTTCCCCCCCTCCCTCCACTGTGAAGTGTTTTTTGTTTTGTAATAAAGAATAATCATTGATTTTACCCTAGCAATGTTGATTTTCCCTCTACATCACTGAGATTGATATATAATAGAGGAGCCCTGGTAGTGTAATGGGTTGTGTGTGGGGCTGCGAATCACAAGGTCAGCATCTCAAAAATGAGGTTTTCTACTCCCATAAAGATTCACAGCATTGGAAACCCAAAGGGGCAGTTCTATCTTGTCCTATATGGTCACTGTGAATCACAATCAACAGCGGTGTGTGTGTGTGTGTGTGTGTGTGTGTGTGTGTGTGCATATGTGATAGACATCACTGACCTTAAAGCATATTTTAATTGTGTTTTCAGTGAAGGTTTACATATCAGTTTAGGTTCTTATTCAACAACTCCTACACAAATTGTTCGGTGACGGTATTATTCTAGGTACTTTAGAGAAACAAATCCACAGCAACTCATGTATAAGAGAGTTTTATGTAAAGAAAGTGTGCATCACAAAAACATCCCAACACAATAAGCATCTCAGCACTCGCAGGGGTCTCCACACGGCTGCTCCAGCACCCAGGGCTGCATCAGGATAGGTCCATGTGGCTTCTCCTTGGGGATGTCTTATAGGAAGTCAATCTTGCAAGCTGAAGCAGGGAACTGCTAAGGCAGCTGCACCCTGGTGCGACCATCACAAAGCAAGAGACCCAAGAACTAGAAAGGCGAGACTCACCACCCATTTATCCCTCCGCCTTTCAATTATTTATGATACGGTCTGTTTCATTTTAGCTCAGGCAACAAAATGAAGGGTGGTACAACGGCAGATACTTTATATTTGTTCCTCAATGCCATGCTGCGGTACAACAGGGGGTCAATTCCTCGATACAATGGAAGTTCTCAGAGTAACAGGGAAAGAACATAGTCAATGCTTCCAGCAGAGCTTTCTTTTTCCTTCATTGTAACCCAGCAAGCAAAAGCCCACAGCAGTGCTATGGCTTTCATAGGGATGGAAATGAGATTGGGCTCCTCCACTGCAAACAGTGTGAACCTCTTGGTGGTCTGAATTACTTCATGTGTATAGTGTTCAGCTTTGTCAGCCAACAGCACCGCCCCAGTAGGCCTAACGAGTGTCCCTTCTAAGAGCATTTTTTCCTAAGAGCTCCTGCTGCTGGGTCTGCAAACCTCCGAATCATTAGCCTTCTCTTGTACCCTGAGGATCTAAGGGAAAGGGGACAAAGAAGCATTGTCTTTTAGACTTCAGTGCAGCTGGAGGTCCCCAGGTTTATGGGGCCATTAAATGGAGTACTTTATTCATCCAACACATATTGGTAGAGTACCTGTTGGGAACCCTGCTGGTGAAGTAGGGTAAGTCCTGGGCTGCCATCTTTGAGGTTAGTGGCTCAACCCCACCAGAAGCTCCTCGGGAGAAAGAGGAGGTTCTCTGCTTCTGTAAACATTTACAGTCTCGAAAAGCCTAAGGAGAAGTTTTGCTCAGTCCTACGGAGTTGCTAGGAATAGGCATCAACTCAGCGGCAGGGCCACTTGCGTGCTAGACCTGAGGAGTTCCTGAGGAGAGACCAACCCTCCCATTCAGGTAGCTCAGAGATTATGTGGAGAATAGACATTAAACATATCGTGTAATTACACAAACAATTCAACTGTCCCACACACAGCCTCTCTTTTCATCTGCCGCTAACTTTTATCCCGGACCCAGCATTTCCCCTCTGCCAATGAACAAGAAATGATCTGTTTTCAGCATCAATGAGCCATAAAGGTGCGGAGAGAGATTTTTTTCCCAGGAGATGGAGGAAGGGGTCTTCCTGTAACACAGCTAAACAAAATACTCGGAATTCTCAAAGTGTAGGAAACGTCTGATCTCTGGCCTCTGCTGAAGTGTTTCTGGACCTTACGACTTCTGTTGCCTTCTTTCTCCCTGTTTTCCTTTGCTGGAACTTGGGTTTGCCTCTCCCTTCTTCCCACCCCTATCATGGTGAGCAAGTCAGCTTTGCCCAGTCTACTTCCAGCCATCCGTGATGGCAGCAGCTCCGGGCTGAGCATAGAAAAGAGCTTCCAACTGGGGGAATCCACGTCCTCGGAAGAGAGAGTGTGTGTGTGTGTGTGTGTGTGTGTGTGTGTGTGTGTGCAGAGGTGGGGTATATAATATCAAAAATAGTTTGTGTTACACTTCAATAGCTAGTAATTATCATTGTGATCCTTTGTACAGGTGCCAGGAGACTGAGTAACAGGCCAGCCTCCTGAGCCAGCCAAGAACGGGTGCTGTGGGGCAGCTCCCCCCCACCACTTCAGAGCCGGGCCCTGTCAGCCTGTGTCTAATTAGGAGCAGCTCCAATTGCTGTCTGACTAATCCTCTGCGATGGTTTCTGCCTGAATGACTTGCTTCACACAGGATGAGAACCTGTCTCTCTCCACTCGGATGTGAAGAGGGACAACTGACTCACCTGCCACGTGACTGGAAGACAACTGACTCACGTGTCAAGCTTCCATTTCTTGCCAAGCACAGATGATAATGTGCCAGTTACTCACAAGTGGGCCCAAGCGAAATCTGCCTTTTATAACTGATTTGGCTACCAAGTTGAAATCCAGGGACCAGCCAGCTGAGGGAGGGAAGCACACTGGCTCCTAGACTCCGTGTTAAGTCCCGGAGCGTGGTCACCCCTCAGCCTGGTGGCCTGGCCCCTCTGAAACAGGTCTGAGAAAGGTCCCTTTCACCAAGCAGGGTTCTCCTTGGATTTTCCCTGGCTGGGGTACAAACCCTAGTGTTCTTTGAAAGGTGCTAGACCTGTGGAATGAGACTTCACGGCCATTGGTGAAATGGTATCTTGTAGATGCGGGGGGATTTGGAGTTGAACATTTCGCAGAGATGGACTATAGGGTGGAGGGCGTATGGCAAAGTCTCATAGGGTAACTCTTCCTACCCTCAAACGTGAGCAGGTGCATTGTCCTGAGAGGGAGCAGGACAGCTTGCCTGGCCTTTTTCTCATGACTGCAGTTTCTTCACCAATACACTTGGCAATGTTCTTAAACCTTCTTCCTGATAAGCCCCTGTGATTCTTCTGTGCCCATCAAGAAAAGCTATCAAAATTACCCTTTCTGGATTCCAAAACGCAGATGGTCATAATCTGAGCCGGGCTCTCTGCTTTGAATTGAACTGGCCTAGCAGATCCCTTGGAAGCTACTGCTTTGATTGTACCTTTTCCTTTTAAAGGTACTCTGACAAGACTAAAGGAGCCTTGGTGGCACAGTGAATTAAGCAATTAACTGCTAACCTCGAAGCTAGTGGTTCAACCCCCACAAAATGATCCACAGGAGAAAAATGAGCGTGTCTTCTCCTATAACGATGTATAGTCTTGGAAACCCCAAGGAGCAGTTCCACTGTGTCATAGGGCCGTTGCGAGTTATCACCACTATGGGATTAAGGAGATGAAGACGAATGTGGTACTGAAAGCACTTGTCTGAGGTCATCCATCTTTAAGCTTAAATACGTTTCATTTGGAAGAAAGCCGTGTATGTGTGGACTGCGATCCAGGTAGCATATACACGCTGATCTCTTAATATGTAATCATGATATTACTCAGAACCATGTTCTAAATTAAATGGAAATTACATGTAATAATAAAATCTATGACAATAAGGTTTAACTTTCTTAAGGCCTGTAATATTCTGAAAACTACTTAAATGGTTTTGGAAAAAACATTAGCTAATTTTCTCTTGATCTTAATTAACATGCAATTAAATGTCTTGACAGTGAAGCCACTAGGGGGTGCCCTAGTACAGACCACACCAGGTCACAGTGTCAGTGGAGGGATAACAAAAGAAGTCCACACAATTTTATGCGATGTTTCAGCAGAAATCTACTATTTTAAAAAATAACCCTGTAGTTAGTTAAAGCAGCAACCAAAAAATATTTTTTGTCAACCCACCTTATTTGTATCAATATACTTACAAGACTAAAACACTATGCTAATTTCCTCTTTGAACCTACTAATGTGCTCTAAAGAAGCCCTGAAGATTAGTGGGTTACCCATGGTTCAAACCCACCAACTGACCTGAGAGAGAAAGATGAGGCTGTCTGCTCCTGTAAAGATTTGAACTCAAAGGGGTAGTTCTTCTCTGTCTTGCTGGGCTGCTTTGAGCCAAACCCACTCGCTGGCAGTGGGTTTATTGTGGGACTATTGTGTGGTCAGAACAATGACAATTTGAATCATGTGGTTTCATGTGTATGCATTGTTGTTTTCATTGCTGCCCATGTTTTACGGTGGCTGATTTTGTCAAATCTTCTGGTGTTTCAGCTACAGTATTGTGGAAATTAGTATTTGTGATCCAATATCAATACATTTTTAAAATTAAAAGACCACTTTATTAGGGACTCTTACAGCTCTTATAACAACCCATACATCAACTGTATCAAGCATATTTGTACAGATGTTGCCATCATTATTTTCTAGACATTTACTTTCTATTGAGCCCTTGGTATCAGCTCCTCTTTTTTCCCTACCTCACCCACCCACCCTTGTGACCCCTTTGGTAAATATAAATTATTATTTTCATATCTTACACTGACCACTGTCTCCCCTTCCCCATGGTTTCTGTTGCCCATACCCCTGGAGGGTGGTGGTGGTTATGTGTCAATCATTGCGATCGGTTCCACCTTCCTCTCCTCCTCTTCCCCACCTTCCCCCTACCCTTTTGGTATTACTACCCCCATTCCTGTTCCTGACTTTCGTAATCAGTAAACTTTTTGAAAATGAAGGAATAGTTCAAGGAAAAGGAGAAAAATCAGCTTCCACTAAGTTACAAATAATTCTGTAACTAATAATCTGGTAATTCAATGGTTCTTTCTAGACTTTACAGAACAGTTTTATTGCTAGTATTCATTTAATCTAAGAACTATTACATTTAAGACATTTATAACTTTATGTATCACATATTTTTCTATGATTAAAGTTGGTAAGAAACATGACTAAGGATTCTGTACGGTCTGGTTCAGGAGGAGGCCCATGAGTGGATCGGGTGGGGATGGTAACAGCTGGAGTTATTGCACTGGGTGATATCAACCTTAATGGGGCATTGTGTCTTGACCTAATTATGACAAATTAATCACTGCTTTGGCAATCAAAATCAACAAATAGAAAATCATGAGAATAATCACATTCGTTTGTTGAGACAATCTAATTGCTACCCATCAATTTCTAGAGACTTATGTTTTGCTGATGCCTTCAGTGCAGCTTGGACTTCTTCTACTAGCACATATTTCCCTCAAATCTGTATACATGCAACCACTTTGGAAAACAAAGTCCAAGATGTCAGCCTACGTGCTGCTCCCCTTTCTTTCCTCGGGGTGTGGGGATGTGGGGTGTGGCGATATTTGTAAAAAGAATTAAGTAAGGGGAAACACTCGTAGAGATGGGGAGTTCCGGCAGGATGGGGGTCCTTGTATCTTATTTCCTGCATAGGTATGTGCGTATGAAGTGCACCTCTTCATCTACTGCCTCTATCTGTGAGCAGAGAGAAAGGGGAGACAGCTGACCAGAGTCCATAGTCATGCCTTTCCTCTCTGCTCTTGGGCGGTAGACGAGTAGAGTTAATCACCAAGGAGTGACTGATTAAAGACTGAATATTTGGTACCTTACATGACTGAATGGTAGTGAGTTTGCTTTGGGGAACCTATCTCACATATCTCACAAGCTGCTAGTCCCCATCCTCATCTGTTGGGAACATGAGCCACTCAAAAGGAATAAAGACCGTTAAATGAAGGACTATTGTGTGAACCTCAGAGAAGAAGAATCTGGGTCTATTAACAGTGGGCACTATTTATGCCCTTAGGCAAGCAGAAACAGTGCAAGGATATGATTAATTAGAATCTAGAGAGAGTTACAACGGTAAGGGAAGGGCTGTGGGTGGACAAAAGCTGTTCCTAAGCTTCAGGAAGTTCACCTCTGTGATCAGAAGCCCATCAGGGAAGGAACCAGGGAAATCCCCTCAACATTCTCTTCTCCTTCCCTGTCATCATCCATGAGTGCCTTCCATTGGCTAGACTGAAATGGAAGCCAGAGGGCAAGGGAGACTGATGGAAGTATTCCACTAGTGTCAGCCTTCTGGAGGCCAGTGTAGCATAGAGAAGGACAGAGATTTAGAGGGGCAATGGAAAACATCCAGCTCACCCAAGATGTGATTTGTGAGCAATGGTGAAGACAACCCACCACCATCAAGTTGGTTCTGACTCATAGCGACCCTAAGAACACAGCAGAACTGCCCCTTGGGGTTGTCCATACTTTAGATATTTATGAGAGCAGATAGCCTCCTCTTTCTCCTTTGGAGAAACTAATTTGAACTGCTCATCTTGCAGTTAACAGCCCAATGCATATCCCCCAATGCTACCAGGGCTCCCTCAATTAAAAGAGAGGAACTCTAGAGGTACTTGTCACAAGAGAATCCAGACAAAGAATATATTAGTCCTAAGCAGTGATTGTCAACAAGGGAAATTTTGCTCCCCAGAGGGGATTTGGTAATATTTTTTATTCTCATCACTGGAACAGGAGAGTGTTAATGGTATCTTAGTGGTAGAGCCAGGTATGGAAATGGCTGAATGGGGAAAAAACCATAACAAATAGTGATTAAAAAAACATAACAAACAGTTATCTGGTTAAAATATTATCAACCACAGAGGTTGAGAAACATGAATTTGAGTGCTGAGTGTTTGCAAAACATTTCCATACAGAAACTTTACATACATTATCTAAATCCTCAGATATATGCCTATAAGATAAAAATTATCATCTCTCTATTTGAATGATAAGGAAATTGATGCTTACAGAAGCTTGTTTATCTGCTTCTAGCCACATAGCAAGTTAATAGAGAATCTAGGTTCCAACACTGGTAGGTCTGATTCTGCGGCTCCTAACTGTTGTAAAGCAGGAGCAGAAAAGGGTAAAAAGAAAGAAGAGAGTCTGGCAGAGAAGAGGGAGAGATGCTCTTTCTGCCAGGAAACATTCTAGATGCCACCCTTGCCACCTCATTTGAAATTTGGAATGATGTAAGAACATGTACTTGAGTAGGCTCTGTTCTCTGGGAAAGAACAACTTGTCCTGATCTTGGTTCACGTCAGATTTGAGCTGAAGCTGTGGAGCTCTGTGATCCTGGGAATCCATAGTGCACACATAGACTATATCCTTGCTCTTCTGGTTGCAGCTTCGGCTGCACCTCCATATGAATCACTTGTGTCTGCTCAGGGGATCACGTAATTCTGCTTCCAATATGGAGGTTTCAATATGGTACCCAAGGGATGCCACTGATAGGACCACATTATGAAACTAACTTACATACATTTCACGCTCCCTACAATGTCTATTGGATTGTGTCCCCATACTACCTCACACCTTTTAAGACTTTAGAAACAACCCCCCCACCCGCCCCCCGACGCTCTCAGTCAGAATTTGATTTTTCCTTTTCCAAATGATCATGTCATCCCAACATAGTTTCTCCATCTCAATTATACTCCCACATACCTTTCCATTGCAAAGCTCATCTTTTTTTTTTTTATTAGTTGTGCTCTTTGTTTCAATAGGACTTGCTATTTCTGGGATTTGTTTGTGCTAGGTACCATTAACTTGACAGACGAAGACCCCGTGTGTGCAGAATAGAACTCTCTTTAGAGTTTTCAAGGCTGTGACCTCTGGAAGCAGATCACCAGGCCTGGTAGGTGGATTAGAACCAACAGCCTTTCAGGTAGTAGTCAAGTGCTTCAGCATTCTCACCATCCAGGTAGCCCCTTCTGAGATAACTAAGCAAACAAACAAAACCCCCAAACTCACTGCCATCCAATAGATGCTGACTTATAATGACCCCCCCTTCCCTTTGTGGCTTTTCCAGACTGTAACTGTTTGCAGGAGTAGAAAGCCATATCTGTTTCCCGTGGAGCAGCTGGTGGTTTCGGGCTGCCAACCATGCAGGTCTCAGCCCAGTGCGTAACCACTCCAGCACCAGGGCTCCTCTTCTGGGACAGGAATATGCCAATCCATTCCTCAAGGTTCTCAAATGCAGTGAAAGACTGTCACGAGGTTTTAGAGCACTGTTTAAAACTTCCAGGTTGGTAGGCATTAGGAAAGTTCTTAGTTTTATTTAAAAGTTGGATATTAAAGAAAAACTTGTCAAGGGGGAAATTATTTTTTTCCACCCCATGGCTACAGATATAAACAGCCTTTCATTTGAAAATTTGTAAGTGTGTGTTTGGAAGTGGGATTTCAAAGGGCATGCATTCTCTGGCCAATTACAGCCTTGGCATATAACCAACTTTGTAGGAGCATTAGTTGCGGTAGCTTCAGCCTGTGGTTGAATGGCTAATGTCATCTTACCTTGTTTTTGACCTAAATTGTGCGTGAAGGGAGGGTTTTTCAGTTTGGCCGTAGGTGGACTAATTACTAGTTATATAATCTTACTCAGTTCTCCTCTGATCAGCTGGCATCACACTAGTTGCATTCCAATCTGGAATGGCAGTTACACACAGATAAAAATTACTCTCTCTTATACATGAATTTCTGTGGATTTGTTTCTCTAAAGTACCCAGACTAACACATTATGGTACCAGGAGTGGGGTGGCAGTCTCTGCCTGCCCTGCCCAAGGGAGGACTCCACTGTCTGCTTCCTTGACCTTGGACCTGGCAGTCCAT
The DNA here is from genome assembly GCF_000313985.2 of Echinops telfairi. Lineage (NCBI taxonomy): Eukaryota > Metazoa > Chordata > Mammalia > Afrosoricida > Tenrecidae > Echinops > Echinops telfairi. The sequence goes on along the minus strand of NW_022103968.1, from coordinate 36,697,644 downwards.
GTGAGTTGAAAGACTCCAGTATATGAACTGTTCCATGGAAGTGAGTTGAACTCTGTACTGCCGTGAGGACCAATTACCTATTATAGTACTTCTTGCTGTATAAACCTATCCTAATATATATATATATATATGCCATAAGTGTCCTGGTTTGGCTTCTCTAGAGAACCCTGCCTAACACATTGGTTCTGAAGGATTCCATCCACTTTTGGCTCTTCTTTCTTGATAGGAATGAGATTCCTATTTCCACCTCTAGAATGGCTCTTTTTTTAATTATTATTATAAGTCATTTTAATTTTAAATAGTTTTCTGTCTAATTTTTTATTAATAAATCATTTTGTTGGAGGCTATTAGGGCTCTTATAATAATCCACACATCAATTGTATCAAACACATTTGTACATATGTTCCCATCATCATTTTCAAAACATTTCCTTTCTGCTTGAGCCCTATTTTGGTATCAGCTCCTCGTTTTTCCCTCCCTCCCCGGCCCTCCCACCCTCATAACCCCTGATAAATTATAAATTATTATTATTTTCATATCTTAAACCATCCGCAGTCTCCCATTGTCCATGTTTCTGTTGTTCGTCCCCCTGGCTAGTGGGGTGGGGAATTATATGTCAATCATTGTAGTCAGTTCCCCCTTTTTCCCCACTCCTTCCCCCTACCCTCATGGTATTGTTACTCCCATTACTGTTCCTGAGGGGTTTATCTGTCCTGGATTCCATGTGTCAAAAGTTCTTATCTGTACCAGTATACATTCTCCAGTCTAGCTGGATTTGTAAGGTACAACTGGGGTCATGATAATAGGGAGTAGGAAGCTTTAAAGAACTAGAGGAAGGCCTGGTAGGGCATGATCAAGGGTAATGTAACAAAGAGGAATTGCTGAAACCCTGGTGGGGACTGAGCATGATAGTGGGACAG
>NW_022103968.1:36665481-36695760 GCF_000313985.2 Echinops telfairi | reverse complement strand
GGGGAGGGAGGGGAAAAATGAGGACCTAATGCTGGGGGCTTAAGTGGAGAGGAAATGTTTTGAGAATGATGAGGGCAATGAATGTACAAATGTGCTTGACACAATTGATGTATGTATGGATTGTGATAAGAGGTGTATGAGCCCCTAATGAAATGATTAATAATAATAATAATGAAGAAAATAAATTTAAAAAAAGAACTAGAGGAATGTTGTGTCTTCCATCAGTACTATGCTACACCGTGGCTGACTCATTCCTTCTTGTGACCCTTCTGTGAGGGGATGTCCAATTGTCTACAGATGGGCTTTGGGTCTCCTTTCTCACCCCCGTCATTTGCATTGATATATTTGTTCATTTTGGGTCTTCTGATGCTTGATACCTGATCTTGTCAATACCTCATGATCACACAGGCTGGTGTGCTTATTCCATATGGGCTTTGTTGCTTCCCTGCTAAATAGCCGTTTGTTTAACTTCAAGCCTTTAAAACCCTAGATGCTATATCTTTTAATGTCCAGGCACCATCAGCTTTCTTCACCAAATGTGCTTATGCACCCATTTTGATTTCAGTGTTGGGAAGCTGAGCATCACAGAATGCCAGGTTATTAGAACAAAGTGTTCTTGAGTTGAGAGAGTACTTGGGTAGATACCCAATGCCTGTCGGCTGTCTTAATACTTAACATTTAAATATATGTACATAGACCTATATCCCTATCATTATATATTAATATATTTATATATGTGTATGCCTATCATTATACCTCTAGAGATAAATGTCTTTTGCTTCCTACTTCTTTCCTCTATTTCTTTTTACTTTCCTCCATTTCTATATACTTTCCTCCTGTCCCACTATCATGCTCAACATATATTTGGCTCTCCGTACTTTCTCTCAGGTACAATTCACTTGATCAAACCCCACCAGGCATTCTGCACCCTCTTCGCCATCTATAGTAGATCTCTTATTGTTCCCTTGTCCCTGGGTTTGTTGGCTCCTCCTCTACCTTTCTCCCACCTTCTCCTCTCCCATGTTCCTCTGGAGCCCTGGGCCCCATTTTCTCCTCAGTTTTGGTTATCCTGCCTATCTTATATGGATAGACATAAGAAGGAAAAAACAGTTTATAAGTAGTTCCGGATCTTTCTGGTTTCCCTCATGAATGTTTTCCAATCAAATCTGAAGTGCCAAGTCCTGCCCACCGATTCTAAAGCCTATTTTCGAGATTCCTTGGGGACTTTATTGTTTTACTCCTCTTGCTGCTCCCTTTGTTTCACCCCAGTTGGGTGTCAGACTGGGCATCATTCCTGTACTGTGACTCCAGTGCTGTCTCCCGTAGCACTGCGAGTCATTGAGGGGGGTGTCATATCTCGTGGTGGGGCCAGCCCCATGGTCCTCTCTGGGGATTGGCTGCTCTGAGCAGGAATGTTGTCCTCAAGGCTTGGTGCAGTCCACTCTCCCTCTTTCTCTCTTTCCCTCTTAGTTTGCCCCCCTGTGGTCTGGGCAGGCCCACCACTCTCCCAGGGCTGTATCTTCAGTGCTGTCCTCCGTAGTACATTCTTCTGGGAAGAGGGTCCACATAGGTGGGATTGGGACCGGCCACACAGATCTTTATGTTAGTTTGTGGTTTCATGCTGGTATGTTGCCCTGGAGGATTGGTGCCCAGGTTGAGGTCTTGTCCCTTTCTTTCTTTCCTGTGGAGACATGAATGATATCCTGCCTGGGTATGGGTTAGTGCCTTGTTCCCCCATGTTAGTCCAGGTAGACTAGAGAAACAAATCTAGGGAGACTCATATTTGTATAAGAAAGAACTTTATATACAAGAGCAATTGAATATTGATAAAACAGCCCAGTGTAATCCAGATCAAGTCTGTAAACCTGATATTAGCCCTTATGTCCCATACCAATCTGTAAAGTCCTCTTCAGACTCAGGAAACACATACAATGATGCTGAATGCAGAAAGATCACAGGCCATTGGGTAGGAAGTCCTGTGGATCCAGTGGCGTTGGAAACATCTCAGGGCTGGCAGGGCTTCTCCAGCTCTCAGGGCTCTGGTTGCATCAGGGTAGGTCCATGTGGCTTCTCCACAGGGATGTCTCACAGGGAGTGAGCCGAGAGAGAGAATCTCCCGCCTGCAAGGAGGAAAATACTTGAGTTTCCAGAATCCGCAGGAGAAGGCCTTGCCTACACAGAGGCCTCACTGGCTATGACCCGATTTACAGACTAGACTCTACCCCTTCACGCTTAATTCTCTCAAGTCCCAAATTGATACCAGATTATGTAACTACCACACCCCACTATCCATGTCCTCCTTTTTTTTTTTTTTACTTGTCCCCTCCTTTTAAGTTGGCTGCCATTTGCATCCCTGGGTTGAACCCAACCCATGCCAGAGTGCCTGAACCTTGCACCAGGAATTTAGGCATTTGGTGGATTTTCCCCTATTCCCCTGGTGCTTTTTAAGCTTACCTCCGTTGACTCATGTACTTGCCCTTTTGCGTTTGGCTTACTTTGCTTAGCATAATTTCCTCCAACTCTTCCCTATTGACAGTGTGCTTCATGCACTCATCACTGCTTTTTAGGAATGTATAGTACTTCATCGGTTGATGGAAACTTAGACTGTTTCCAATTCTTTGCAATTATGAGCTGCGCTGCAAAGAACATTGGAGCACAAATGTGTAGTTGTGGTTTGTTTCTTAACTTCTCCTGGTTATATGCCCAGTGGAGGGATTACCGGTAGCTCAATTTCCATTTGTTTTAGGTATCACCAACTTGATTTCCATAATGAGAATTCCTGTCTCACCACATCCCCTCCAACACTTGTTGCTTTCTGATTTTTTTTTTAAATTGGTTTATCTTTAAGGATGCTAGGTGGTATCTCATAGTTGTTTTAATTTGAATTTCCTTTATGGCTAATGATCAGGAACATTGTCTCATATGTTTTTTGGCCATTTGGATTTCCACCCTTGTGAAATGTCTGTTCAGGTCTTTTGCCCTTCTCCTTAATGGGTTGTTGTTTCTTTCTTATTGTAGGCTAGCAAAGCATTGTAGATTTTAGTAAGAAGGCCTTTCTTTGTCTGATGTGTCATTACTAAAGATGTTTTTCCAGTCTGTGGGCTCTCTTAATACTCTCTTGGTGAATTCTTTAGTTGTACACAGATGTTTTATCTTCAGTATATTCCACTTGTCAATTTGTGCCTTCTCTGTATTTTTGTCCTTCCCTATTTCTGATAGCCTATGTATTTCCTGTGCCAATTCCCTCATTGATGGTTCTAATAATCTGGGGTTTTACCTTGAGGTCTGTGATCCACCTTGAGTTTATTCTTATGCATGGAGTGAGGTAAGGGTCTTGCTTTATTTTTCTGCAGGTATATATCCATTTTTTCCAGCATCCTTGCTGAAGAGGGCATATATTTCCCATTTGATATTTTTGATACAGTTGTCAGTATGCTGATGATTTCATTTCTGGGTTTTCAGTTCTTTTCCCTTGGTCTGAATATCTGTCATTAAACTAATAAATACCATGCTGTTTTGATCACTGTGGCTGTATAGTAGCTGTTAAGGTCAGGTAAAGCAAACCCTCCAACTTTGTCCTTCTTCTGGAGTTCTTTACTAATTCTGGGCTTCTTCCCTAGCCATGTGAACTTCATAGTCAGATTTTCCAATTCTTTGAAGAAGGATGTTAGTATTTGTATCAGGATAGCATTAAATTTGTATGGTGCCTTGGGCAGAACTGACATCTTTACTATATTGTCTTCTAATCCACAAGCATGGGATATCCTTCCATTTGTGGAGGTCACTCTTGGGTTCTTTTAATAATGTTGTGTACTTCTCCTCATGCAAATCTTTTGGTTTTTTGGTTAGGTATATCCCTAGATACTTCAATTTGTGCTTGGCTATTGCCAAGGGTACTACCTGCTTTATCTCTTCTGTGGTCTTGCCCCATGTATATAGTGGTCCATCAGATTTCTATTTGTTGATCTTTCATCCTGCTACTCTGCCATATTATCTATTATTTCCAGTGCTCCTCTTGTGGAGCTTTTGGGGTTTTCCATATATAAAATCATATCATCTGCAAATAACAATAATTTCACCTCTTCTACCCCCAGATAAATACTTTTGATGTCTTTCCATTGACTTATGATGTTAGCTAGGACATCCAGTATGATGTTAAATAGAAATGAGGGCAAGGGCATTCTTGTTTGGTCCCCCTTTTCAGTCTTTTTTATTATTATTTATTTTTTTAATTAATCATTTTATTGGGCAGCTTTTAAAAATCTTATAACAATCCATCATTCAATTGTATTAAGCACATGTGTACATACACTGCCATCAACATTTCTAAAACAATTTTATTTCTACTTGAGCTCTTGGTATCAGCTCCTTTTCTCTAACTTGATAGATAATTTGGCTGGGCAGAGAATTCTTGGGTTTGCATTGTTTTCTTTCAACTTTTGGAAGATGTTACTCCACGCTCTCCTCTTTATGATGTCTGCTGATAAGTGTGAGCATCTTCTTATTTGGGTACCTTTACAGGTGACTGCCTTTTTTCCCCCTCACTGCTCTCATGATTTTCTCCTTTTCCTCAAAGTTGGATAGTTTAGCTATTATATGCCTTGTTGAATTCTTCCTTGGATTCAGTCTACCTGGTGTCCTTTCTGCTTCCTTGAAGGTTGCCTGATTCTCATTCATTAAGCTGGGGAAGTTTTCCACTAGGAATTCCTTCACTATTTTTGTTGCAGATTTCTTTGTTGTGTCTTGTTCTGGTAGTCCAATTATTCTAATGCTGTGCTGTTCATACCATCCATCATTGTTCTCAGGTTTTTTCCAGCTTATTTGATAATCTTGTATGACTGTCTTTCCCGTTTGTTGAAGTCTGCCTGGTTATCCTCAAGGTCACTGGTATGATTCTCAGCTTCTTCTAGTCTGTTGGCAAAGCCTGTTAACTTGTTATTTGCTTTTGTTACCTCACCCCTTAACTCTTGTATTTGCCTTTGGTGCTCATCCTTAACTCGTATTTCCCTTTGGTGCGAGGAAAGTCTTTATCTACTCTATTGTTTCATCCTTTTTCTGTAATGCTTCCTTCATATCCTGTATTATTCTAAGCAGTGTTCTGATTATTTCTTTCTGTGGTAGCTCAATTTCTGCTTGTTCTATACACATCACTAGATTCAGGACTTCTTCTGACAATGCATTTTGTTTCTCCTGTTTTTTCATTGAGGTTGTTGTGGATGGTTGCTGTCTGCGTGTTGTTTTGGAGGAGCGTGGAGCCATTTTCCAGGGAGTCAAAGAGTCCTCAGCTCTCTTTGTGAGGCTGGTAGGAATGCTTCTGTGGGCTCCCTAGAGCCAACTGTGCTTGTGGGGGTTGGGTTACTTCTTTATCTCACTAGTCTTTTACTCTTCTTATGCAGCGAAATAGCTCATTTTAAACCTAGCAGGATGGTAAACTTGACCCATCCTATCTCTGGGATTCCATACACCTTATTTGCATAGTCCAATCCAACAAATGTACCATATACCCTATTTACATTATTACAAAGCTTTTCAATGAGTTACTTACAAGGAGTTAAGCAGCAAGCACTTCCCATTTACATAGTTATTGAACTGCTGACCTTGTGTTATCAGCCCAACACATAACCCACTATGTCACCCAAAAAAACCCAAATCACTACCATCAAATCAATGCTGACTTATAGCAACTCTATAGGACAGGATAGCACTGCCCCTGTGAGTTTCCGAGACTGTAACTGTTAATGAGATTCTAAAGTCACATCTTTCTCCCTTGGAACAGTGGGGTGTTTCAAACTGCTGGTCTTGTGGTTTGCAGCCCAACTCATAACCCCTATGACACTGGGGCTCCTTAATTCTAATTTAGTCTATTAAAATATTTTTATGCCATATTAAAATAATTCCACAATCCACTAAAGCTACATGGGCAGTTTGAAGAACACATTATTTGAAACTTGGTTTTAAAAACAACAAATTTTATAGCAATCTGATGCAACTTAATGAGAAAGTGAGTATAAATAGCATTTTCCAGACTTTTCTTCTCCTAAGGGGTCTATAATATTGTTCATCGAACCCTGTTGGAATTATAATGTACACATGATTTCATACTTTTTCAATTCTGATTATTTGTTATGAAAAAATTGTATAATTATGAGACTCATAGGGTCTCTATGAGTCAGTGAAGATTTGGGGGTTTTTTGGTTTTGTTTCTTTAATTGGTGCCCCTTGCAGGCTGAACATAGTGAGTAGAGTGTTTAGTGTGTCTGTTGTTGACTGGTTGGTTTGGTTGGACATTCTGTTGATGTCTTCATCCGTTACTCTAAGCACCAGTGTTTGATTCTTTTTGCATCTTAACCACTAAGTGTCTTTTGCTTGCTGGGAGGCTGAGAGACTGCATCCTCAGCTTCTCAATCAGAAAGATGAGATAACGATTCTTTGGTGGATTTATAGTCACAGAGGAATCCACGTAGTTTCTTCTTGTGGGAGCTTGCAACTTTACAAAAGTTGGAAATTGAACCGGAGCAAGATCTTCATGGCCTTGAAGTTTTAAAGCTTTAATAGATGGAAACATTGCATCACCATTCCTGCTTCAAAGATCATTTTCCATCTGATAAAAGGCCTTTACCACTGCTCCAACACCAGGCAATAGGGCTCCAGCTGACAATCCTTCATTGATAAAAGACCTAATCATCAAATAGGATGTCATCTCATCATAAGTTGTGGTCAGATGTACTTGAGCCACAAAAGCAGATCCAGTTCAGGTATTCTTTCCCTTCTTGTCAAGGTGAAAGAGAGCTTTCAGAAGAGTATCAAGCCCATGGCTTACAAGTCAGATAGGTAAGCTCTCATGTTGATGGCTGTATCAAGATCAATAACGAGTGCTTTCAAGCCTTAATACAGTGATGCATACATCACATTGAACCTTCTTGTAATTTGTTGAATTGGGTTTTGCTGTGGTTTTCTGATTAGATAGTCTGGTTGACCATAATCCAGGTGTCTTTCGTTCTTGTTTGAAACTCTCCTGTTGGGTTTGATACATCTCCCAAGGGCCCCATTTGTCAAGTCATAGAGTTGTGTGCGTATTATGGGAAGGGACCTCCAAGTGTGAATGGCGTGACTTGGGCGGGTCTCTAGAGTCCAACTTCTGCTGCAGCTGGTGTGTCTTTAGGAGAAGGCAGAGCTATGTCTATGTCCTCTAGAGATCCTATTTCTACTGGGACTGCCATGGCATCCTTTTTTTTTTTTTACATCCTCAAAGAATATCTTTGGTAACTCTCTTCAAAGTGTTATCCTAAAGATGCTTGGCAAGAGTGGGGTACATGGTGCTACTTGGCTGTGGTTGTGGTGTGTGTGGATATGAAAGAGTCCATACTGAAAATAGCATGCCAAGGAAGTGCCAGCCCTGAACCAGATCCACCATGTGGAGTGAACACCAGGAACACAAGGGGAGCCAGGTGTAAAACCAAGGAAGATGGAGTCTGAAAATCATGGGCAGAAGGGAAGTGGGGTAGGGGTTAAGGTAATTTATGAACCAAAGAGTAAAAGTTATAGGAGATCTGGATCCTGTTTTGTGGCCTTGATTAGGAACATGTTTCCTACACTCCCAAATCTTTGAAAACCTTGGTACCTCTGAAGCTGTTATTCAGAGTCATATGAAAGTAAACTCTCAGGAGTCACCAATAATAATTAATTCCACATGCCAGACCCTTCTAGGGTCTGATAACAAATGAAAATTGTAAAACTCTCTTTGCCCCCTTATATATAGGCAAATGCCAAACATTATATTATTTTATCCATAATTAATACCTACACATGGGAATGTGTGTGTGTATATTTACAAAAGGGCTGCAAAAGTTTCATAGATAATTGAATTAAAAGAGAATGGAACTTTTTGAAACCCCCTCGTAATATGTCATATATCTTATATGTGTATTATATATATACATACAAGTATATACACATTTATAATTCCATTAAAAGATTCAATTATCACACCTAAATTTTTTTCACAATAATCCTTAATACTATTCAATATCCAGTCAGTATTCACATTTCTCTACTAATCCCAGAATTTTTTTATATTTTGTTTGTCATTTTTAGGGTATAAGTAATTAAGGCCATACACTTCAGTGGGTCTCATAAGACATAATTTTTTGAGCCCTTGGCATTAGCTCCTTATTTCCCCCCCCTCAGAAAATGATGATGGCAACAAATGTATAAATGTTCTTAACACGATGGATGGATGGGTTGTGATAAGAGTTACATGAGCCCCCCATAAAATAATTTTTTAAAGACTTAATTTTTAAGGTACTTTTGTTGTTGTTCTTGTTTGAGTGATTACAAGATAAAGTTTGAGGAAATACAATTTGTTTATTTCAGCTGATTTCTATCTCGAGGAAAGAAAATAGCTGCAAGCCTCCCCTACATGTCGGGAAAGAAATGGTTACTTCTGGTGACATGGTACCAAGAGTGGCCAAAACTGGGCCTACCTCATCTGCATGCTATTATTCTTGAAAACCGTTCCATTAGTTTTTCTCCATTAGTCTTTTATATGTGTAAAAGACTTCTTTAAAAATGCTACTGCATTAAATTCCTTTGTATCTCACCTTCTATAAACAGGAAACCTGTTAATCCCCTGATAATAATACCTGTATTTCTTTGCCACCACAGTGCTTATAAATGATAACCTAGGGGATGGCATGAGTCATCAGAGTCAACTTAATTCAGCACAGTTTTAGTATCCGGTGCATTTACTTGTATTCCAGTTCTTATAAAATGCCTATAGATCTGTAGGTGAATAGATAGATAGATAGTCATAACTTATCAAACTGTATGTTTTGAATTTATGCAGTTTTTATGACATGTCATTTAGACTACAAGAAACTGTTTAAAATAGACATTATAAAGATGTGGAAGTGTGGGAGATTCAAATTTGATTTTAGAGAGTACAAACAGGTCACATAGGGAGAATAAAAAATCAGAATCGTTTGAGGTCTCTCAACAGCAACACTTAACAATAAAATAAATTAGACATTTTTAAAGGTCTAAGTGAAAATAATCTCCCACCTAAATTCCATATCCAGCTAAAGACTAAAAGAAGAACGCAGAATAAAGCTTTTAAATACAAGCTGTTTAGAAAGTTGAATGTCTTTATCACTAATTTTTTCTCAGGAAGCTGCCATATTTCTGTAGCACCAAAACAACCAGGTAAATCAAGGAAGAGGATCATATGAGATTTTAAATTTCCTGGGATCCAACATAGGAGAGAGGTGAAAAGAATTCTCTAGATGGGAAAGCCCAGAATGACGGAAATGCTATATTCCAAAGATCAAAACTTACAGTCATCAAGTCCGTGCCAACCCATAGTGACCCTTTAGAACAGGGAAGACCTGCTCCTGGGGGTTTCTGAGAGGATGAGAAAGTCCCATCTTTCTCCTGCTAAAGGGCAAGAGCTGCAAATAAATGGAAGTTCCAGAAAAGAGGTTCCTCAAGTAAAAATGAAGCCAATCTGACATATTTGTAGAATATGTCAAATAATGGATTTTTCCAAATAAATGGAATATTCCAAATAAATGGAAGTTCCAGAAAAGAGGTTCCTCAAGTAAAAATGAAGCCAATCTGACATGATGTAGAAATTAGTTTTGAGATCTGTGAGCAAGTGGGAAGCATTAGCAATAGATACAGAGAAAAGTAAGTAGATGTTTAGAATGGGCCAATTATGTATGACAACATAAAGTTGTAAAAGGAAAGACATAATCAAAGTACTCTATGACTATAGTTCAGCAGTAAGTAATAGATACATCATTATGACTATAAAAACTGAACATTGATTTTTGGCTTTTGTGTATTTTTGATCTATTTCTACTAGAAATATGAGAAGCAGCAAGAGCAGAGTGGATTGGGCATATACAAAATTCTTTCATATCAAAATAGAAAACACACAGATAATGTAAAAATTAATGTATTAAGAAATAGAGTGAGCTACAGATAAGAGCCCACAACACAGGGAATCCAGGATAGCTAAACCCCTCAGAGTCAACAATGAGAGTAGAGATACCAGGAGGATTAGGGGAGGTTGGGGGGAGAAAGGGGGAATCGATCACAAGGATCAACCTATAACCCTCTCCCAGGGAGACGAATAACAGAAAAGTGGATGAGGGGTGATGAAGGACAATGTAAGGTATGAAAATAATAATCTATAACTTATCAAGGGTTCATGAGGGCGGGTGACCGGGGTGGGAATGGGAAGAAATGGGGAGCTGATATCAGGGCTCAAGTGGGAAGAAAATGCTTTGAAAATAATGATGGCAGCATATGTGCAAATGTGCTTGACACGCTGGATGAATGTATGGATTGTGGTAAGAGATGTAAGGGCCCCCCAAAAAAGTAAGAAAAAACAAACACTGTAATTTAAAAAAGAAAGAAAGAAATAAGATTGAAACCACATGGTTTAAAATTATGCAAGTAAATACTAAAAGAGAAAGTACATCTGGGAACAGAGCATGCACAGAAGGGAAGGAGTAGGATGTGGCACCTGGGACTCTACTTTTAGAGTTTTAGGGCTATTAGCTGATACCAAGGGCTCAAGTTGAAAGAAAATGCTTTGAAAATGATGACGGAAGCATTTGTACAAATGTGCTTGACACAATGAATGAATGTGTGGATTGTGATGGGAGATGTAAGTGCCCCCAATAAAAGTATTTAATTAAAAAAATAAGGTTGGGTTTGTTGTTTTTTTTTAGGGGGTGTTGTTATTGTCAAAAATAAAAATTAATTAAAATTAATTTGAAATATTATTTCCAAGTCAAATTCTGGAAACGATATAAAAATAAACTGACATTAACAAGATTCATCCATCATATTTTATTGAATGAATAACAAAACAAAACCAAAAAAATCTTGCTTCCATTGAGTTTTTGGAAACTTATGGAAAATGATTTTAATTTGCTCATGTTTTACATGTATGTTTATTTTCATTTTGATGAAGATGTATCCAGACTGTGAATTTTAAATACAATTAATTTTCAATCCCAAAATCAATAGATTACAGAAAAATCTGAATTATAATAATTAGCAGTTTTGCTGAAAGGTAAGAAATTTTAGAGAATATGAAGTATATGCTCTTATTTTATTAGACCCAATGTCATTAGTCTATCAACAGAATACTCACATATGTGCAATAATAATTAACTTCAATCTTTTATAATTTTCCAACTTTCATCTATGTAAAAAACATAATTATGTTTGTGTATGTGTTAATTTTGTGTTACAGAAATATATATTTGAAAAGAATAGGACATATTTTAGTTAAGAGTTTTTGAGCTTGAGTTCTAACTTTTAAAAAGTTTTAATAGCCTTGATGCTGTAGTGGTTACAGTTGGGCTGTGATCCACAGGGTCAGCAGTTCAAAACCACCAACAGCTCTGTGGGAGAAAGACTAGACTTTCTACTCCCGTAAACAGTTACAGTCTCAGAAACCCACAGGGTTTTGGTGGCAGTTAGAACTCTGTAAATACTTTATCTCTATAGTCATTAAGACAGAATGTTATTTTACTCAACTCTTTATTTTTTTAAAAATTTACTATAGTTGCTCTAAAGCTTTTGTCTGGTAAATTCAAAATCTAAAACATCTTTGGGTAGGATTTTATTTACTTCTCTCCTTGTTTGGGGTGGTGGTGGTGAGTTTTCCCCCTTTTTTGCATATCTAATAATAATCATGTATTGAATATTGTTAATGATACATTGTAGTGATTCTGTTTTCTTCCTGTTGTGTGCTGTGTTAGTCTGGGTAGACTAGAGTAACAAATCCAGGGAGATTCATGTGTATAAGAAAGAGCTTTATATAAAGAGTAATTGTATATTAAGAAAACATCCCAGCTCAGTTCAGATCCAGCCCATAAGTCCAATATTAGCCCATATGTCCAATACCAATCTATAAATTCCTCTTTAGACTCATGCAACACATGCAATGATACTGAAGGCAAGGAGATCACAGGCCAGTGGGTGGGAAGTCTTGTGGATCCAATGGTGGTGGAAGCATCTCAGTGTTGGTATGGGTCTCCATGTGGCTCTTCCAGCTCCGGGGATCTGGCTCCATCAGCATAGCTACATGTGGCTTCTCAGCAGGAAAACGAAGCAGAGAGAGTGTGTGTCCCACCTCCAGGGAAGAAGACCAGAGTTCCCAGAATCCTCAAAAAAAGGCCAGGCCCACAAAGAGGCTTCATTGGCTATGATCTGATTAACAGGCTAGACTCCACCCCTTCACAAGTTGACAGGAGATATGGAACTGCCACATGTGTGTCATGTAGTTGAACCTGACTCAAAGCAACCTTATAGAAAAGAGTAGAAGTGACCCACAGGGTTTTCAATGGTGTAATCTTTACAGGAGCTCTCGTGGCACAGTGGTTAAATTATCAGCTGTTAGCCAAAAAGTTGGTGGCTTGAACTCACCAACCACTCAACTGGAGAAAGATATGGCAGTCCACTTCTGTAAACATTTACAGCCTTAGAAACCCTATGTGGCAATTCTGCTCTTCCCCATAGGGCCACCATGAGTCAGAATTGACTCAGCAACTGTAAGTATGAGCTTTTTAGTTTCAATCTTCACAGGAACTGGTGATTTCAAACCACTGTATCTTTTCTAACAGCCAAGTATTTCCGCTTTGCATCGCCACGGATCCTTGCTAGCTTCCTAAAAGTACTTAATTTTGTTCTGGGAGGTGTATCAACTACTGGCTGATCAACACTTGAACTTGTGTAGATCTAGTTTTATGTGTTTTTGGGTGGATCTGTGGAAAGTTCCTCTGCTCATGGTGTGGTTTACGTCATGAGTTTCTCTTGATGATCTCATGTTGATCATGGTCAGATTTTCCAAAATCTGATAATACCTGCATGTCTAGTTTTCCAATTTTATGGTTGTTTACCAAAAGAGGGTTCATTTTATCCCAGCCACAGCTAGAAGCAAAAGCTGGCCATGATTTGAACCAATAACTGGAAATGAAAATATTTCTTGAAATTTTTACCTATTCACCATTCAATTTTTTATCTATTCACCATTTTGCTACCCTCTAATATTCATATTTGTGGAATAAAATAATCATGTAAATAAGGAGTTTAATAGATTAAGCTTGCAACACTAAACTAATCACACCATCTTGGCCATTTGCAAATCACTATGAGCCTGCAGCTGAATAATTTGTTAATAACTCCCCACCCCCAACCACCACTGCCTACACAGTCCATTTTATGTTGGGCCTTAGCCAGCAGAGTAGCTTATGAAGTGGATTATAGAGACTATTTTCAATTTTGTGTAGTGAATAAAGTGGTAGGAAAAAAGTGTTTAAGAGGCTACAACCGGCCTGATGATCTACTTCCAAAAGATCCCAGTCTATAGAGCACTTGTTGTCTGTACAAAGGTCACCATGAGTCCACATTGACCCAACAGCATCTGAGAACAACAAAGCAAAACGAAAGAGGTTACACCTAGAGTTGCATAGCAGCAAATGACCGATTACTTTTGTAGTGTAGGGTGGTTGAAGAGCTATCCAAATGATGGAGAGAAAAAAAACAAATGGGTGATTTTACCCCATATTTTGAATAGAAGCCTACTAGGGAGATATTGTGCATTCAGTTACAGCCCACCACAATTAGCAAATGACACTCATTTTTTGGTTTCCTAGTGCATATAAAAGTTATGTTTATATTATACCACAGCCTATTAAGTGGGTCATGGCAGTATGAACATTTTTGAAATATTATGAGAATTACCTAAATGTTACACAAAGGACAAAATGAGCACATCCATTATTGATGTTGTTAGGTGCTATTTAGTTGGTTCTGATTCACAGTGACCTCATTTGCAAGAGAATGAAACACCGTCTCGTCCTGCGCCATCCTCAAAATCCTTGCTATGTTCCAGCCACTGTGTCAATACATTTCCCAGAGCCTCTTTTTCTTTTTTTCTGACCTTCCACCAAGCATACTGTCCTTCTCTAGGATCTGGTCCCTCTTGCTACTTTGTCCAAAGCATAAGAGATGAAGTCTCACCATCCTCACTTCTAAGGAGCACTCTGATTGTCCTGCTTCCAAGCCAGATTTGTTTGTCCTTCTGGCAGTCAAAAGCACTTTCCATGTTCCCTGCCAGCACCGTAATTTAAAGGCATCCATTCTTCTCTCATCTTCCTTATTCATTGTCCCAACTTTCACATGCACATGAGGTGATTGCAAATGCCAACATTTGAGTCACGTGCTAGTCAGTCCTCAATGGGATCACTTTGTTCTTTCACACTTTAAAGGGTTCTTGTGCAGCAGATTGGCCCAGTGCAATATATCTTCTGATTTCTTGACTGATGCTTCCATGAATGTTGATTGTAGATCAAAGTAAAATGACATTCTTGGCAACTTCGATCTTCTCTGTGTTTATCTTGATGTTGTCCGTTGGTTCTATTGTGAGGATTTCTCATCTCTGTACGTGGAGTGCTAATACATACTGAAGGTTGTGTTATTTGATCTTTATCAGTAAGCGCCTCAAGTCCTCTTCAGTTTTAGCAAAGAAAGTTGTGTCATCTGCATACTTGTACTACAGGTTGTCGAAGAGCCTTTCTCCACTCCTGACACCACATTCTACTCCAGATATCCAGCTTTTCTGATTATTCACTAAGCATACAGTATGAATAAATGTGGTGAAATGATACAACGTATTTCCTGATTTTAAATCATTCTCTGCTTCTATTTGAATGACTACCTCTTGGTCTGTGTACCGGTTCCATGTGTACACAATTTAATGTTCTAGAATTTCCATTCTTCCTCAATGGAAGGCTGTTACAAATCTTAAATTTGTAAAATAATGTAGTATATGCAAAGCCCAATAAAGTGAAGCACATTAAAAGGAGATAAGTCTGCAGTTGGGCCTCTGAAAAAGGTAATAAGCAGTTACTCCTTTATTTAAAATGAGACGAAGATTCAAGTAAGTTAGTTGACTGATCTGAAGCCACATAGGTAGATCATAATAGACCATAGAATGATAAGGTCACTATGAATACATTCACCAGTTATATCATATACATGGACTCTCTGGGTCTTCTGTGATAATAGGTTGAATGCAGAGCTAAATTATTCATCCAAGAGCTATAGAGCCTAAAATCCCACCATTTTAGTGATTAGTCCCAGTTTTAGCTTCAGTCATCTAGAACCTGTTAAAATGGAAATCTAACCATCTTAAACTTTAATTTTCCAATTATTCTTATATTAAACATTTACACTGAGCATTTTATATATGGAAAGTACCAATTTAAGTTATATATATATATATATGCTATTTTTAGCTACATAATAACCCTATGTAAGGAGTATTAGCGTTATTGTCATCTTACATATGAATAAACTAAAGAATATAAAAATTAAATAATTTCCTTAAATTTGCTACTTGTACCTGCCTAAAATTCTGTAAAAGAAGAGCACTGTTTGTAATACTCTCTTACAGATGAGCCAATGAAAACCTAAAAAAACATATTTGCCCAAGTTTCCCAAACAAATTACTAGTTAATGCTTGACTAATCCTAGAAATCATGACTCCTAACCAATTCTTCCCAAGTCAAAGGAAAAAAGAAAAAAGATTACTAGTTAAATAATGTTCAGAAGAAAGTGAGATAAGGGCAAAAATAGTTAAGTTTTAATGATAGCTGAGTTGAGATTATCTAAAAACTAAAAAGCAGCTTAAGGATTTCCATATTAATTTCACTCTACAAATGTTCCAGGCACTCTAACAATATTCTAGGCATTATTCTGATATGAAGGTAAATAAAAAATATGATTGCAAAATCATAGGCACATTTTTAAATCAAAGTGTGACGCTATTGTTTCTCAATATGTTCTCCAGCTAGCTTCTGAAAGTGGCATCGCTAACCCTTCCCTGAAGAGTTCTGTGTTCTTCAATTTATACTACTTCAAAACAACAGTGTTGGCATCCTCAGGAGACTTGGATCATGCTCTGTTTCGATGGGAAAGTTTGGGGAACAAAAGGAACTCTGAAAGGGCAACATCAGGGCTGTAGTGAAATTCTCATAGGCCAGCCCTTGCTGCTCTCAAAGAACGAATCAGTATATTGCTGCAATAGGGGGGGAAATTCCTCGGGGCAATTGCCTAGCATTATTTTTCACCAATGTAGTTTCTAAGTTCCTTAAAACTTCTGCCCTATGATCATCCTGTGTCATTTGAGAAAATCTATCAAGATTAATATTTTGGTATCAAAACAAAACAAACCAGTCACCATAACCTTCTGAGCTGACCTTTCTGCCTTGAATTTAACTGGTCCAGCACATCCCCTTGTAAGGCACTTTTGTGATTGGGCCCTTTTATGAAGGAACCCTAACGAGGTTAAGGCACATGTCTTACTGAGAGAACTGGGCCCTGGGAGCAATATTCTGTACTCACCCTTATATATCTTGAATAAAACAAATAGAAAGTCCTGCCTTCAAGGAGCCTCCATTATAGTGGAACATAGAAAATGTTACTGATTATACGAGGGGATGCCCCCACCTCAAAGAAAAAAAAACCACCACAAAAAGCTCCACTGGGTTGAGCTTTCATAATATGCATTTCCCCCAGGCAAGCGTCGAGCAACTCGCTCTGAGTTAGTGCACCCACTGGCATCACCTGGGGAAGATTCTCTCTGGTAACAATGAATTTTTTCATAAAAACAGTTTTGCTCAAACCTCCTTTTTTGTGATGGTCGATTTAAGAGAACAACATGTGGCTGAGAAAGTTTGTTTCCTGCTCAGAAAAAAAAATGCCTCAGAAACTGTTGTAATGTCGAACACAGCTTACAAGGACAGAGCTATGGAAAAAACTCAAGTGTATGAGTGGTTTTGTAGTTTCAAAAAAGGTGAAATATCAATTGATAGCAAACCTCATCAACTTCCTGAACAGATGAAAATGCCGACTCATAATGTATTTGGAGTTCATTCCACCAGGTCAGACTGTTACTCAAACTTTCTATTTAGAGGTTCTGAAAAGATAGCATAACAGTGTGTGACCAAAAAGGCCTGATTTGTGGCATGTTGGGGGCTGGTTTTGCCACTATGGCAATGGGCCTACTCACGCAACCATCTCAATGTGCCAGGTTTTGGCAAAAAACAGCATGCCTCTCTTGCCCAACACATCTTACTCATCTGACCTTGCTCCATGAGACTTCCTTTTGTTTCTATGGTTGAAGAAAGACATGAAAAAACAGCGATTTGATGACATAGAAGAGGTGAAGAAGAAAATGAGGGAGGTGCTGTCAGCCATCTAAAGAGATGAGTTTGAAAAATCCAAGAATGGAATCGCAGATTTGACAAATGTATGAAGTGTAATGGAGAGTATTTTGAAGGTGATAAGATTGTTTTGCAAAAAAAAAAAAAAAATTAAATACATAGCTTTGGGGAAAGATCCATTTGGGGGAAGGGGTGCCACCTCATACAGGGGATTTATATTAAAATGAGGTGCCACAATATAATACAGTATTGACAGTGAATTCAGCTATCCAATTTCTTTCTTTCTTTTTTTCAAATCCACTCCTTCCTCAGTAATTCACACCGTTCTTCTATAAGTCAACCCAATAATAGTAAAATTAAAGTAGCTTGAGATTCTTCAAAACACAGGGTCAGACTTGCGGTGGTGTAAATTCTGGAAGATGAAAGAAAGAGACTAGTTCCCCAAACAAGAGATGATCAGAGGAAACTTGAAAGTCCAGGGAGACTTTTTAGCACATATCGGAGCCCACGAAATCTTTGAAAAAGTTGCTCTGTCTTGAACAACAGAAGGGTAATATGTGTCAATAAAATCTTCGAAGAGACTACTCTTTTAAAGTCCCCTTTTGAGTTACCCAAGGTCCTCGCTGCTCAAAACTGGAATCCCGATGACTCGAGCAGGTGGAGCCCCCACGGGGAAGAAGAGTGCTGGATCCACATAGCCTGTGCAGGTTCCCTTCTCCGGCATCAGTCGCACAGAGGTCTAGTTTACTCGTTCCCTACTCGGACTTGCTTTGCAAAGCCAAGCAGAGACCAAGCCTCTGCTTACTCAAGACGGTTGACAAGGTATGAAACCTTAGATCGGGGCAGAAAAACCTTTGCCTTGATGCCTTACCCTGGGTTGCTAGGCAGCGGCAGTTCCCACACTGAGGGAGCCAGCTCTCTTTTAGCAGCAGTTGTCGATCATAGGCAGCAGGCCCTAACCTCCGTGAAAAGCTTGTTTTTTCTTCTCTCTTGCTAACTCCATCCATCTCCATTCTACTGGATCTTTCCTGGCCCAACTGAGTTCTCAATAATCTCATTGTTGCGTTGTGAGGAGCCATTGAATCTGTTCAGACACACAGCCACCTTCTGCGCAGCAGGGCTAAACACTGCCCGGGCCTGTGCCATCCTCACAATCGAGCCCAGTGATGCAGCCAGGGTGTCGATTCATCTCATTGAGGGCCTTCCTCTTTTTTGAGGTCCCTCTCCTTTACCCAACACGATGTCCTTCTCCAGGAACAGGTCTCCCCCAACAATATGTTCCAAAGTATTCAAGCTGAAGTTTGCATCATCCTTGCCTCTAAGGAACACGCTTGGCCATCGTATTCAAATACTACTTATTCCGAAATGCTCAGGAAGGCCTTTCCTTCTTCCCAGACAATGCCTCTGCTTACTCGAGACAGCTTGAAGTTCCAGATGGTTTTATTCTTTTACCCTAAGATTCTATTTTACCTTAAAAGGCAAACCTCATCCCAGTTACTGACAAATTGAGGTGAATGACTTTATCAAGGTGGAGGTGAGAAGATGTGATCAGAAGAGTGCTGGGCAAGCAGCAGCAGGGAAGAGAAGAGAAGAGAGACTCCAGAAAGGGAAGTCAAGGTCACTGATGACAAATCTCTTAGCTTTAGGTTTACACTAGGTTTTCACTTGGCAACAATAGTCTTTCATAAAACAGAACCTGAAGAGATTCCTGCTGGCGGAACATATGGATCAAGAATGGAAACTGGAGGTCAAGATGGAGGCAAGTATGGGGGACGCTGCATTGTGTCCCCCAGATTCCTCTGGGGGAATGAAGGACCTACAGTTGCTAGGAGAGCTACAGTGTCTCTGTCCTTAGCTCCCTTTAGAGAATTGTGTCAGCTAAGGAAGGAAACTGCCTTGTCGAAGGCCACATCGTTCCAAGGTGTCCCCATCTACCGGTGGAGAATATGGCAGTATAAAAACCCAGCCCTAGGCACCTCCGCTGATCCACTCGGCTCTCATTTAACCCTGTATGTTTGTCGGGAGCCTTTGTCAGAACAGTTATTGCAGCCCAATTTCTCCTTCCACTCAACCCTGCTTCCTTCCCTCCTTTACACGAGGGTTGATTTCAATAATGCTCCGTGTTAAATCTTCTCATGTCAATCTCCAGCTCAGATTTTACCCCTTGTGAACTGAAATTGCAGCTGCAAGGCTGGGAAACTTCCACTTCCCAGGTGAAGCCAAGGTCGTGTGAAGTTATTAAAGAGGTAAGAGGATGTCTTCAGCTTCCTTACATGGCTGCTTTCTAGACCGTTTCCTCTGAAGTGGGGAAATCTAACTCAATGACAAAGGCATTACAAATAAACTTTGTCTCTGACAAGGAGTCTTTGTCTCCGAGGGCAGTCCTGGGAATTTAGCTTCTTGGAAATTAAACAACAAGAAAAGAGGTGTCCATTTCATTCAACAAACATTCAATGAACAAGTGCTTGTCAAACACTAAAGTATTTGTTGTCACCATCATCATCAAAATTATCATTGCTTTTGTTGTGGTTAGGTGCCGTTTTAGGTCAGGTTGACTAAAGAAACAAATTCAGGCACACTCATATATGTGTCAGAGAGAGCTTTATATCAAGAAGTAATTATATATCAAGAAAACATCCCAGCACAGTCCAGATCAAGCCCGTAAGTCCAATGCTACTCCATAGGTCCAATACTAATCCATAAATCCCTCTTCAGACTCTTGCAGCCACATGCAATGATGCAGAATGCCGGAAGATCACAGGCTGGTGTATCCAATGGCGGTGGATACACCTCTAGGGCTCTAGTTCAAAGTGGCTTATCAACAGGAAGATGAAGCAGAGAGAGAGGGAGGAGGTTCCCAAGACCCTCCTTAAGAGAAGGCCACACCCACAAGAAGGCATCATCAGGCTGTGACCCGATTGACAGGCTAGACTCCATCCCTTCCTTCAAGTAGACACACAATCATGTAACTACCACAGGTGCCATCAGTTCACTTCTGACTCATAGGGACCCTACGTACAACAGACCAAAGCACTACCTGGTCCTGTGCCAGCTTCATAATCACTGCTATACTTAAATCCTTTGTTAAAGCCACTGTGTCAGTCCAGCTCATTGATGGTCTTTCTCTCTTTCGCAGTCCTTCTACGGTACCAAGCATGACTTCCTCCTCCAAAAACCGGTCCCTCTGGGCAACACATCCAAAACATGTAAGATAAAGTTTTGTCCGTCATCTTCCCTTCTAAGGACCATTCTGTCTATACCTCTTATAATACAGACTTGTTTCTACTAGTTAATATTTCAAGTGGTGTCTTCAGAGCTGGTATTTCAGGAAGTAGGAAACAAATACTATTCTTCTTCATGTTCCCCTTATTGTTTTATCACAGAGCAAATAGGAGATCCCATTTTCACCTTCATATTTCCAGATAGGAGTATACTTAGTGTTCAGACTGTTGGACTGTGGATTTGACATTCCAATGATCTTTCTCTGTAACTTTCTGTACAACGGCTTCACTTCTGCTGAGTGTTTGGGGTCATGTTGTTCTTGCTGTTGTGTAACATTAAGTCAGTTCCAAGTCACTGTAATCCTGTGGGACAGAGTAGAACTGTCCCCTAGGGTTTCCTAGCTTGAAATCTTTATGGACGCATACTGCCATCTTTCAACCATGGCAAGTTCAAACCAATTCTTTAACTACTGTGCCACCAGTCACAGTAATCATGTATGGTTTTTTTTCTCTAAATATGGAGGAACCAGGCTTCTGAAACTAAGTCAGATAACCTTGTTTTAATTTGTTTCCAGTGGCCCAACCAAAGATAGACAGCCTGCTTTTTTGATGAGGAGGTTCACTGGGTGAGAGTGACAATGGGATTTCTGCAAGCACATCTGATAGTTAAAAGTCTATCACCCACAGGAGCGGGTACCAAGGGCCCAAGTAGAAATAAACCATTTTGAAAATGATGATGGCAACATATGCACAAATGTGCTTGATACAATTGATGTATGGAAGGTTAGAAGAGCTGTAAGAGCCCCCAATCAAATGATTTTTTAAAAAAGTCTATCACCCTAAGCACAAGTTGAATCATTATCATTTACTTACACACCACTTTCCATTCACCCTCACTGACAATGCTTCTAACTCCTGTGAGTTCTTATGAAGGTTTTCTTTAATGGTTGACATTCCAGTTGGTCAAGCATTGACTATAAGCATTCTCGACCAATGTCTTCCTACACATGAGGAATGGCTAATTATGTTCTGATCTCTGTAAGATTTAATTGCTTGTACCACCACTTCATGCCCATAATCATACCTTGTGCTTCTTGCCTTTAAGTTACATTCTTAAAATAAATAAATAAATCACATTCTTATTCCTTCAGCAAATAATCCTGTAAGAGATGTGACTGATGCAATGTGGTGGTGACCATAGGACCATTCCAAGATACACACTGGTGCAGAAATTCCCTGGAAGCACAAACCAGTCATTGGTTGATTGGTCCCTAGCCAAAAAAATGCTTGAAGACTTGAATAATAACATGGCTAAAGCAGACTCCAGAACTTTTTAAATTCTAGGCTTAGGTTCATCCTACTTCTTACCTTGGTCAGTCATCCAATATGTTCTCGACTCTTTCATTAGTCCTATACCTGGTCTACTTTTGAGGAAGCAACATGTGGTGACCTGACCAATTCAAATGTACGATCTCTTTGACCTTGTTCAGGTTTAATTTGCTCCCTAGGGGTTCCAAATAGGCTCAGAAAGAGATCAGGCTGCCAAAGTTCTTGTGACAATATTGCCTTTGAGATATACATAGACTTTTCTGAGGAACAGTGTGATAAAAATCAACCCTCCAATGTCGATAGAAAGGACACCATGAAAACGTCATCATTGCATTTCGGATGTGATGGTTTAGCAGATCTAGAGTTGAACACCTGCTTTTCAAATATAGCTTGGACACTATTTTAAGAATCTGCTACTAACTGAAGACTATGAGGATCTGTGCATAATTCACAGCATCACCAGCAACAGAAGCACCTATTGTCCCATATTGATCCACAAAGAACTGGAAAAGAGAGCATTTTATAAGGTGTTGAATATAAAGTCTCTATTCTTCCTGACTGTGAATCATAGGTCTATATATAGATGTGTGTGTATGCATGCACATAATCATGGCATCTTCCCTGTTGACTCAAAATGATTTTATTTCAACTTTTTATTTCTAAGAAGTCACTGTTCTCTCCTATTCGTGTAGGCCTGAGTCACCCCCACCCCCACCCCTTGCTCCCAGTAAGATAACAGATTTACACAACTAAAGCACAGGGTATTTACAGAAACAAGCTGCTCCCCTATTGATGGAAATTAAAACTGCCATATTGTATTTCAGAGTAAAGCCCCTCATTTAACGACTGCTGATAGGGTAGCATGGAACACATATTTCTTTAATTGTGGGTGTTGAAAACTTAATTGTGATTCAGTATCCTTTTAAAATTTTTCCCTGGGGACAGACAGCTGAGAAGTGGGTGAAGGGAGACTCGGACAGGGCAAGATATGACAAAATACCAATTTATAAACTATCAAGGGCTCATGAGAGAGGGGAGAGCGGGGAGGGAGGGGAAAAATGAAGACCTAATGTGGGGGTTTAAGTGGAGAGAAAATGTTTTGAGAATGATGTACAAATGCGCTTTACACAATTGATGTGTGTATGGATTGTGATAAGAGTTGTATGAGCCCCTAATAAAATGTTTAAAAAAATATTTTGCTAATTGAAAGCTATGTGCTATAGCCAAGTATAATAAAATGCTATGATTGTTCATTGTAAAAAAAAAATTTTCTTTCTAGGATACACTGCAGTTCTATTCAGGTCACTGGTAATATCAGATAGATAGAAAAAAAGAAAGAAAGAAAACTCAGACAGGTTTAATTTACATATTTGGCTATTTTCTCTTTAGTCGCTCTAAAAATTTGACTTGGTAAGCTACCTGTACCTAAAATAAAATGTCATCTATTTTTATATCCCAGTTAATGTTACTCCATCCCATTTGATTCTAATTCACAGTGACGCTAAAGAACAGAGTAGAACTGCTCCATAGGACTTCTGAAGCCGTACATCTTTACAGGAGCAGGCAACTTTATCTTTCTCTTGCAAAGCAACTGGTGGATTTGAACCACTGACCTTGTGGTTAGCAGTCCAATGCTTACCTAAGTGCCACCAAGAGCACCCAGTGCTTCACCATCCAGCTACATGGCTAAGTAGTGGGGAAAGATGGCAATCCCACAGACTACTTGGGATATAATGATGAGTGGCAATATTGTAACAGGAAAATTAAGTTGAACACGAAAGAAGGGTTGAATTTAAATAATCTACAGGTGGGAAATTTTCATAGCTATGAGAGTCTTAAGATGTCCTGCTAGTCTCTGCGATCATTAATTCCACCACAAAGCCTAAATCATGAACCAAGACTAGGTATGAACCCATTTTATAGATGACAACACTAAGACCACAAGCTGGAACAATCTAGTCTCTATCCCACTTTCATCCTGGTGAAATCATGAGAAGCCCAGAACCACAAGGTTATATAGATGAACTAACTGTAGGATAAAGAGCAGACTTTAAATCTGAGATTCTTCCTATCTGTTAAACCATGAATGTCATGCTAATTTCCTCAGTATTCCTTCCTAGGAAGTAAAATTCCAAAGAAATGTCAGAGAACTGGAAATGAATATGTAATTATATGTTATTAATACAATCGTATAGAATGATTCATACTTGTAGTTCAGTCCATTTTTTATATTTATAAGTGATCGATTATTGTTTCTGATATTTTCCAGAGTTTTATGTACAAAAATGATGAGGTTGACATTTTTTCTCTCTCTCTTTGCCTTTATTATTATTTTTTTACCATTTATTTCCTTTTTTGGTGGTGGTGGGGACTTATGTGAGTTTTATAATTAAGTTCCAGTTGCTAATTCTATAGAGGTATAGCAATTATTACAAAGCAAAAAACTCGGTCCCAAAGCAAACACGGTTTGCTATGCTCAGAGCTGTTTGTTCTTTTGGTATTATCTGAATATAGCTGAAGAGACATCATGTCTACCAGCGTCTGGCCTGCAGCTGACTGCCAGACTATAAAGTTGTCTGAGGGTCGGGAAATCAGAGTAAATGGAACGTTCTCACTTTTTACTTTTATTTATAAATGTAATACCTGAAAAGAAGTGAGTTGCTTAGGGGATGTGTTTTGTTAAGTGTATATATAGAATAAATCTGGAGAAACACTATGAGAAGGTTTGTTTGTCTATGTGTAAGGATATTATTGCTTTAATAAGCAAACATAACTTTAGAGACCTTCATGATAATAATGATATTTGCTTTTCATAAATCAAGTTCTTCTTACTCAAGAACAACAGCAATAACAAAAATAGCCAAGCAACAGAATGGTGAAGAAAATAATCTGATTGCCTGTGCACGTGACTAAACACAAGTACACACTCCCTACCTTTGTCCATCTTTTGTTCTTTTTTCTTCCGTCTGCTCTCAGCTTTTCTTCTTTTCAAGTATTACATTTACTAGGCAAGCCCCTCAGCATTAGTGGTCTGAGTCACATGTTGGGGCTTTTACTTCTAGAGTGTTTACGTCAATTCCTCCTGGTATTTCTTAACTTTGATTGTAAATTGTCACTGGATGCCATTTGGTTCATAAAAGCCCGTGACTATATCTTCGTAGAAGAAATTATAGTTTATGAAATAAAAGCTATTCATTTAAAGAACCATTTTTACATTTTGCCTTGAATTCTCCATTAAGGCTACATGAACTCTTTTCCTCTTTTCTTTATTTAACCATTGTGATTGAGGCATATTGACTCATTGGAAGTATAAACATGTAACCATTTTATTTTACAACAACTACGGTCAGCTGAGCTGAATAGATTCTCAACAATATTTCAGTCTAATCTTGTAACTTTCAGTTTCTATTAGGTTACTGAGGCTCTAAAATAAAAATATTAATCCCTCCTCACTTCTCCAAGCACTGGCTAGAGTTGTGGCTGCCATGATTTGAAAAAGTTCATGAAAGTGGGGAGATGGGGGTGAGTCACTGAAACACTTTTGTGTTTTCTTGTTCCTCCCCCTATGACTGTCCCACAGCTGTTAAAAGGGCTATTCTACCCTGATCAATATTCCTTTGCTACTTACTCCTCTTTAAACAAAGTTGGGACACCTGGAGGCATAGTGGTTATGCTAACCACCAGCTGGGCAGTTGAAACCTCCAGTCGCTCTGAGGGAGAAAGATGAGGCTTTCTACTCCCATAGTTGCAGTCTCAGAAACCCACAGGGGCAGTTCTACCCTGTCCTATATGGTCACTATGATTTGGCATCAACTCCATGGCAGTGAGCCTGGTTTGGGGTTTTAAACAAAGTCATCACAGTCTATAGCAATTGGAAGCTCCCAGTCTCCTCCATGATCACCAGTCCCAACTATGGGTGACTCTAAAGGGCCTAAAATAGATCAGATATCCTGAATTCTCAGGAACTCGAAGGGAAGGCCTCACAGGAGTTTCCTGTCCCCTCTCCATTTGGCTCTTTTTCCACTCTAGGATTGAAGTCTTTATGCCCACGGTTGCTGGGTCTTTTTACAATGTTTTTGTCCTTGTTTTTATGCATAGGGAAGTGGGGGGTGGGTAGAATTAGGAAGACAGTAGCTGGCTTAATGTTTGCCTGAGGGCATGGTAGGGGAGGGGATGGGAAATGGGGAATCAACACCAATGGGGACCAGAGGAAGAAAAGGTTCCAATGTTGAGTGTGGTGATGATTGCACTACTGCACGATTGAACTGTATGATGTGCTAATTACAGCTCAATAAAACTATTTCAATAAATAAAGGTAAGACATGCATACAAATGTCAATAAAGATCCCATGTAGAAAAAAAAAAATCAAGATTTCTGGAAGCTCAACTGGAGAACAAAATATGTCTCTCTTTCAGAAAAACAAACCACCAACCAAAAATCTCTCACACATGAACAATTATTTTGAGCTTCCTTCCTTTGCCTGTGAAAAAGAGGGGAACTGCTAATTATCTCCTGCCTTTACATACACTGGATTTTCTTAAAAGTAAACTTTGTATTTTTTTTCTTCTTGTTTTTTTTGTTGGGGGAAGGCTGGAGTATGAACTGTGTTGAAATGACATTTTTCAGTCTGTCTTGTGGGGAGATAGCTACCACACAGCTGATGGTCTCAATTAGAATAAGAGCTGTGGGCTCTAGACCTACCTCCAGGAAAATTTGAATTGCTATAAAACCTTCATGCTCATATTTATAGGTTTAGTGTTAAGGTAGTGTTGGGCCTCCACTCAAGTACTCTCTCAATGCGAGAATACTTTGTTCTATTAAACTGGCATTCCATGATGCTCCCCTTCCCTACATGATCACTGAAGACAAAGCGGGTGCATAAGCAAATGTGGTGAAGAAAGCTGATGGTGACTGGCTATCAAAAGATTTAGTGTCTGGGGTCTTAGAGGTTTGAAAGTAAACAAGTGGCTATCTAGCTTAGAAGCAACAAAGCCCACATGGAAGAAACACACCAGCCTGTGTGTTCATGAGGCGTCAAAGGGATCAGGTATCAGGCATCAAGGAACAAAAAATCATATCATTGTGTGTTCACCTTCCCGATAGGATCACTGAAGACAAATGGGTACATAAGCAAATGTGGTGAAGAAAGTTAATGGTGCCTGGCTATCGAAAGATACAGTGTCTGGGGTCTTAAAGCCTTGAAGGTAAACAAGCAGCCATCTAGCTGAGAAACAACAAAGCCACATGGAAGAAGCACACCAACCTGTATGATCACAAGGTGTCCAAGGAATCAGGTATCAGGCATCAAAGAACAAAAAAAATCAAATCATTGTGAATGAGGGGGAGTGCAAATTGGGGACCCAAGGCCCATCTGTAGGCAACTGGACATCCCCTTACAGAAGGGTTTCGGGGAGGAGATGAGCCAGTCAGGGAGCAGTGTAACAATGATGAAACACACAACTTGCCTCTAGTTCTTGAGACTTGTTTGGAGGGTCTAGCAGGGGAGCACAGCTATTCGTATACCCTTGACTGAAGGACAGTTCTCCTATTGGCGAAGGTTGTCATCTTCAACCGAGCATGAAACTGCGGGAGGGATGCACATGGAGTGGTGAGGGAGGAAGGGGACACCCACCTAGCCAGCCAGATTAGCTGAATCAACCCTGGCAATCAATGGGGTGACAGATGTCGCAACCAGATCACCCTTATATCCTTGCCTCTAGTTCTTAAATGTTTCCTCCCACCGCCACCCCACCCCCCACCTATCATGATCCCAATTCTACCTTATAAATCTGGCTAGACCAGAGGATGTACACTGGTACAGATAGGAACTGGAAACACAGGGAATCCAGGACAGATGATCCCTTCAGGACCAGTGGTGATACCGGGAGTGTGTGGGGAGGGTGGGGTAGAAAGGGGGAACCGATTACAAGGATTTACATATAACCTCCTCCCTGGGGGACGGACAACAGAAAAGTGAGTGAAGGGAGACATCGGACAGTGTAAGATATGAAAAAAATAGAAGGAAAAAACCTTCATACTCACTTTAATTTCTGCCTTATTTTGTGTTAGGTCTACTTTTAATAAATGTCCTCATGTAAACTCAAATGCATCTGAGAGCTGGGCACAATCTGGTTCCTTCACAGTACTTTATCACACCCATATCTTCAATGATCTCTTCATGAGGGTGGGCAACCAGCAGTGTCATGTCATAGGAACAAATTATTCTTAGACTGGGGCTAGAATTAGGTGAGAGCCCGAAATCCATTCATATATCTAAGTTTTATATATGTCTCTGGTTCACTTTAGAGATATCATTTTCATTTTCTACTAGAGAACATTATCCGTCACCCCCTTGGGTACAAGGTAAGTCTAGGGATTGTGTTATTCATTTAGCCAGTGGTATAGAATTTGAATCAACTTTGAGGAAAGGAGATTATAAAAGTAAAGGCTGGCTACAAACCACAGCATGTAAATTGTTGACTTGCACAAGTTAAACTCTTAAGTGACTAGACACTATTTACACATGAGGTTGTCAATGGATGGTTTTCAGAAGTAGAACACCAGATCTACTTGATACACTTTTTTTTCTTTTCAGTACTTTTAATTTTTTTTCTCATGTGAGTCATTTTTACTTTTCCTTTGCATGTTTGGAATTCTTTGATTGGTTTCCAGATATGGAGAATTTTATATTCTGATATGCTGGATGGTTTTGCATTCCTTTAAATATTCTCAAACTTTGTGCTGGGATATAGCAGAGTTCCTCAGAAACAATTTGATTATTTTGGAGCTTGTTTTCAGGCATCATTAGGCAGGACAGAGCAGCCTATAGTCTCAGTAGCTAATCACAATTAAGGCTGATTTTGCCCCATGGGAGAAACAGTCATTTGTTTCAGCTGAGGTGGGATGTTGGCACTACTGGCATCTAGCCAGAGGAAGCCAGAGATGCTTCTGAACACCTTATAAAGCCCAGGACAGCCCCCAATGACAAATACCTATGTGGCTCAAGATGTCAATAGTGCCAAGGTTGAGAAGCTCTGGTCTTGGGCTCCACGACTGAGATAACACCCTTTAAGTGCTCAGCCTCACTCCCCATCTATTAAAAGATTTTTTCACTTTGGCCCTTGAGAAGATGAGCGATTTATTCTAAGTCGTGTAATATGTCTAAGGAATGCCTCCCCTACCACTTTCTTGGGTAATTTCCTCAAAGAACTTACTGCCATCGAATCATAGCTGACTCACAGAAACCTTCAATAAATTTTTGGAGGCTGTAAATCTCTACGTGGAAAGATAGTCTCATCTTTCCCCCCAAGGAGCAGAAGAGCTGACCTTGCCAGCCAGCAGTTCAAGACTTACCCAACATCGCCACCAGTGCGGTTTCATTTCCTCACACGTAGGGGTTTATCGGTTCTCCGTGGAAGAGGGAGAGGTGTACACCTCTGCAGGTTCCCAGGCCTCTGTCTCCATGGAGAGGAGCCCTGGAAGTGAAGCACTGACAGCGTTGGGCTGAGAACCTCAAGGACAGGAGTTGGAAACTACCCATCAGTCTCTCAGAGGGAGAAAGAAGTGGTTTTCTACACCCATAACGAGTGACCGTCTCAGAAACTCTCAGGGGCAGTTCTAGCCTCTCATATACAGTCATTACGAGTTGGAATCAACTCAATGGCAATGAGCTTGTTTTTCTTTCTTCTGTTTTGTATTTTGGTCTCTGTGAAGTTCTCTCTTCTAATACTGTGACCTGTGAATTCTAGCCACCTGGGCTCTCTGAATTCTCAGCTGTGCCTACTGAGTTCAGGGTGACCACCAGGCTTTGTGTGTGATTTTCTCTTGTGGCTTGGAAACTCTCTCTGAACATTAAAAACAAAATCCCTCACTTGCCTTGGAGTCAGTTGCAATTCCTAGAATCCATGTAGGTCAGAATAGAACTGCCCCTGGAGGTTTCGTAGACTAAATTTTTATGGGAGTAGAAAATCTTGTCTTTGTACCACCTCTGAACATTGTTTGTTGTTGTTGTTGTTGTTAGATGCATTGGAGCCAATTCTGAGTCATAGAGACCCTTTGAACAACAGAATCCTCACAACCGCCGTCATAAGCCAACCATTGGTGCAGTTACCGTGTCAATCCATCTTGTCAAGATCCTTCCTCTTTTTGGCTGCCCCTTGACTTTACCAAGCATGTTGTCCTTTTCCAGAGACTGGTCTCTCCTACTCATATGTCCAAAGCATGTGCGAAGAAGTCTCACCATCAGAACTTAAGAATTCCATTAAAAGACAACAAACCAAACTCACTGACACGGAGTCGATGTCGATGCGTAGCGACCCTGTAGGACAGGGTGGAAGTGCCAGGCGAGTTTCCGAGACTGTCACTGTTTATAGGTATAGAAAGGCTCACCTTTCTCCCACAGAGCTGGCTGCTGGTTTTGAATGGCTGCCCTTGGAGATTGCAGCCCAATACATAACCATTATGCCACCAGGGATTATTTCCC
>NW_022103968.1:36642860-36665381 GCF_000313985.2 Echinops telfairi | reverse complement strand
CCCCCCCCGAACTACAGTAAAACTTCAAAAATCTCATGAAAAAGCTTATTAGCAATGGAGATCCAAGCCCCTGCCCCCCTTGGAATCTTGAATCTGGAATATTTGGGATGATGCCAGGGAATGTGAATTTGGCAAGTTCCCCTGGTAAATTCGGATACAGGTGGTTCTTAGACCAAACAATGAGAATCACTGGTCTAGAAGGGAAAGAGAGAAATAAACTGTAGCAGTTGTCTAGGGGATGGTTGGTCTGCTAGAGTATATCTACATGGTAAATTTTGCAGGGCTCGACACTTGCTGTTTGCAGGCCCAGCTCTAGCCTTTGAGTCACGATGTGTTATGCCCACCTGGAAATAACATATAACTACACCCTGATTTTTTAAGTTTTATTAGCATATACTTCAATCACATCAAGAAGAGTTGTACAATCATCATCACAATCGGTTTTAGGACATTTTCTTTATTCTTGTATTCAGATTTAATAGCTCCCCGTTCCCCCAGCCCCACCCCTACCTCCCCTGCCATACCCTCAAGGAACTACTAATGTGGTTACTGTCTCTAAATTTACCTATCCTGGAGTTCATACCCAGAAAATATTAAGAAACCAACTAACAACAATAATAACTGCATTTCTCATTACAAATCAATACATTGACACTTAGTTTAGATTTCCATTTCTATGACTTGGTTACTATTAGTTCCTCCTGAAGAGCAAGTTTTTTATTGTGGTGCAGACAAAATGGTTTTCTGAGCCTGGATAGGATGGCAGACTCCATTAAAATTAAGCTTTAGGACAAAGCTGATCAATCTCTCACACTAACATGGCCAGAAGAATGTTTAGAATAGTAACTTCCTGTGTAAACCATCTGCTCTAATCACAGTAGTGTCTACCCTACTCAGTGCTCCATCCCTGCCCAGCCTTTATCCCAAATGCACAGGGCCACCCACAGAGAATCTCCTCCCCTGGGGAGACCCTCCTATTGATTGAACCCCTGTTCCCTTTCACCCCTCATCTTTTAAACCTTTCTTTTCCTTTCTTTCTTTTAAAATCATTTTATTGGGGGCTCTTACATCTCTTGTAACATTGCACCCTTCATTTTTAGTGCCAATCTGATCTCATCTCTTTCACTCTCCAGCTTTCAGTCTGTACTGTCAATCGTTCCATTCCGTCTGTTTTGCTTCCCTCATGCCCCCCTGGTATGGACTTATGGGACGTTTCCAGTTCCTGTTAGTCAAGGAAATCTTGCTATGACAAAGACCCCTTTCTCTTATCTTGCTTTGAGCCTGACTACAGAGGAGGGTTGGTTAAGTGTCAATTCCCAGGAAGGGAATAAGGGATGGAGAAATCCATCCTATGGTACAGGGTTAAGGCCAGACCCTTTGCTGTGATCAAACACTACACTGAATACCACCCTGTTTGTGCCTTGGCAGCCAGCTGGCTTTCCTGAATGATGCCCGTGTGAATTGCCTGAACCACATACTTTAGCATTCACATTGCATCACCATTCAAGGGAAAGAACAGAAGGAAAGCTCAATTAGAGTTGAACAATCTGCCTTCCCAGGAAGTCCTGGGCTCTAACACTGGCTATGACTGACAGGTTGTCCTTTGTACCCTAAACAGCTTCTTTCTTTAATGGCCTATTATTTAGCCTCTCTAATGCCAATTTCGGTTGCTGCCACCACCTCTCTAACCTTCATTATCTCACAGCCCTACTACTGAGAGAACCCATCTGATTTTTGTTGAGTCTTCCCTTGCCACTGCTGAGAGTCTTCATGATATCCTTTGATCATCTTACTGGCTGCCTCCGAACCTACTAGGGTGGTCAGAGTCCTCCACCTCCTTCACTGACCTCATCGTCCTCTGCTTTCCAACACAATGTCTTCTCTACATCACCCATCTTGGTACAGAGTCCCAAAACACCAAACGCATTCCTGCCTAAAGTGCCTTTTCTGCTCTCTCCCTGAGCTACATTTTTTTAATGCCTATATTCACTGGATGGTGGGAAATGGTTAAAATTCTCAGCTGTTAACTAAAGGTTAGAAGTTCAAGTCCACTCTGAGGCATCTGAATATATATATATATATATTGAAAACCCTATGGAGCACAGTTCTATTCTGACACTCTACATGCATGAGGTCAACATTAACTGTAGTTGACTTGGTGGCAACTTGTTGGTTTGGTTCAGCCTAATCCAATAGCAAAGGTGTATTGACAGAACGTAGCGCACAAGTTGGACGAGAAAGGTAGACTTACTATAGAACAAGATCTTTGTTGACTTCTGAAGAGTAGTCAAAGTCCTAGAGATTCCTGGAGGGCAAATCAGATATTGGTTGGGGTTAAGGAGAGTATGTAAATGGCAGTAAATTCAGCTCAACTTCCAGAGAAAAAAGAGAGTAGCTGCAGATTTTAAAAATGGACCGAGAAAAAATGCATATGGTTGGATCAAGTTTGTTTGTTGTGATGGACCATGGAGTTGTCTCCAACTCACAGCAACACTCTGAGGACGGCCTGGTCCTTTGCCATCCTGCTAATGGTTATGCATGTGCCCATTGTTGCAGCCCTGGTAGAAGTCTGTCTCCTGGAGGGTCTTTGTCTTTATCACTGACCCTCTGTCTGGTCAAGCATGATGTCTTTTTCCAAGGACTGAGCTCTCCTGATACTATGTCCAATGTATGTTAGATGAAGTCTTGCCATCCTGGCTTCTAAGGAGCATTCTGGCTCTACTTCTTTCAACACAAAGGTGTTTGTTCTTTGGGCAGTCCACGGATTTCACTATTCTTCATCCACACTGTAATTCACATGCATCAATTCTTTGGCTGTCTTCGTATTCATTGTCCAGCTTTTACATGCATATAAGGCAATTGAAAATACCATGGTCAGGTGCACCCTCTCTTCAAAAGTGACATCCTGGAGGTAGTTATAGGTTAAAGGAAAGTCGGTGATGTGGTCATGTCCCAGAGCTGACACTGAAAGCCTTAGGCACTGAAAGCCTAAGAGGTGGATTTGCATAGAACAATGGTTCCAAATGGAAGGACTGGAAATGTCTGGAGACATTTTTTGGTTATTACAATTCAGGATCACTGGTATCTAGTGAATAGGGACCACGAATGTTGTTAAATATCTTACAATGCACAGGAAAGCTTCCTCTCAAACAGCCAAGAATTATTCTGCCTGAAATGTTAACAGTGCCAAAGTTGATAAATGGTCCAGAAGGAGGCAAAATGGAATGTTAGCACAAAAGAGACAGCCATTAAAACTAGTTCAAGTATAATCTGGAGGAGAGAACAATGGGACCAACAGTTCTGGAGGGGGACATGGGATAGGGGATGGTGGGGGAAAGGAAAAGGGGTGCCAACAACCCCAGGGACAAGGGAAGAATAAGTGATCTAAAATTGATGGCGAGGAAGGCATAGGATGCTTGGCAGGGCTCGATTGGGGGCAATGTAGCTG
The DNA here is from genome assembly GCF_000313985.2 of Echinops telfairi. Taxonomy (NCBI): domain Eukaryota; kingdom Metazoa; phylum Chordata; class Mammalia; order Afrosoricida; family Tenrecidae; genus Echinops; species Echinops telfairi. The sequence goes on along the minus strand of NW_022103968.1, from coordinate 36,661,933 downwards.
ATGAATTGGGGGCAAGTCATCAAAACCTGAATGAAGGCAGAACATGATAGTGGGGCAGGAGGAAAGTAAAGGAAATAGGGGAAAGAACTGGGAAGCAAAGGACATTTATGGAGGTCTAAATGCAGGCATGTATACGTGTAAATACATTTATATACAATGACAGGGTAATAGATCGATGTACATATATTTATCTGTTAAGTGTTATGGCAGCAGATGGGCATGATGTTGATGTTGATGCTATTCTATTTTGCTCTCCTAAGAAAATTCTTTGAAATTTTGATGAGTGACAGGGTAAATGGGAATTATGAGAGCAAAGTCCAACAGCCAAGCTTCCTCAATGCAAGAACACTTCATTCTACTAACACGGCACTCTATGACGCTCACATTCCCTGACTGGATTGCTGAAGACAAAATGGGTACATAAGCAAATGTGGTGAAGAAAGCAGATGGTGCCCGGGTATCAAAAGATATTGTGTCTGGGGTCCTAAAGGCTTGAAGATAAACAAGCAACCATCTAGCTGAGAAGCAACCAAAGCCCACATGGAAGAAGCATACCAGCCTGTGTGATCATGAGGTGTCGATGGGATCAGGCATCAAAGACACAAAACAAAACAAACCATATCAATGGGAATGAGAGTAAGGCAGAGTGGAGACCCAAAACCCATCAGTAGTCAATTGGACACTCCCTGTCAGAAGGGCCACAAGGAAGAGACGAGCCAGTCAGAGTGCAGTGTAGCACCAATGAAACACACAACCTTCCTCTAGTTCTTTAATGCTTCCCCCCACCACTACCACTATCATGACTCCAATTTTATCTTACAAATCTGGCTAGACCAGAATATGTATACTGGTACAGATAAGAGCTCGCAACACAAGGAATCCAGGATAGATAAACCCCTCAGGACCAATAAGGGGAGCAGCAATACTAAGAGGGTAAGGGAAAGGAGGGAGTAAGGGGAAACTGATCACAATAATCGATGTATGGTCCCCCTCCCAGGGGACAGACAACAGAAAAGTGTGTGAAGGGAGACAGCGGTCTGTGTAAGACATGAAAAAAAGAAGAATTTATAAATTATCAAGAGGACATGCGGGAGGGAGGGAAAAAATGAGCTGATACCAAGGGCTCAAGTAGAAAGAAAATGTTTTGAAAAAGATGATGACAACATATGAACAGATGTGTTTGATAGAATAGATATATGTGTGGATTGTGACAAGAGCTGTGAGAGCCCCCAAGAAAATATCATTAAGTTTTAGAAAGTGAAAACTGACAGTGTTGGTAAGGGTAAAGGGTGCTTCCTAGAACTCAGGTTTGAGGGTGAGGCTTCACAGGCATTAGAGAACCATTTGAAACCCATTCTCTTTGTATCTCTTACTCTGTTCACAGCCTTCATTTCTGCCCTCCCCACCCACCTGCTTCACCCACTCTCTCTCCCTGCTCTCCCAGCACACGATCTAGTGCCAACCCTAAGTCCACAACAAATTTTTTGGTCAAGCCTACATATAGTCCTTACTTGTAATCTGTGTGTATCTAATGTCTCAAAAGGAGAGCCTGGCCAATGGATGACCTAGCTTTGAATGAGATTTTAACCAAGTATGGTGAGAAGGCAAGTTCATGTCCCTTTGTCCATCAGTACAAGGAAGAGCATTTCTGTCTTGGGGATGCAAGTAAACGAACACTTGAAGCCGTGGGGAGATAAATCTAAGGAATCCAAGCCATGTAATCCCAAATCCTCGTAAAATAGATGGCCAGGCATCTGCCCAGAGTAGGGCCTCTGAAACGAGCTTGTCAAACAACTGAGTTAACGAAAGTGGCTATGGGGCATTAGATAAGGAGCTGACCAGTAGGCAAATAACTGTCAAATGGCATAAAGGACTCCTCTGTCGCTGGGGAGGGGTCTGCACAAACCTGAGAAGTAAAAGAAGAGAAGAGGAGCCTGGGGGTGGGGGTGGACACCACACCATAGAGGACCCTACAGGTCACAAACCCTAGAACACCTTTGATGTTGATGCTATTCTATTTTGATCTCCTAAGAAAATTCTTTGAAATTTTGTCACTCGACAGGGTAAATGGGAATTATGAAAGCAAAGTCCAACAGCCAAGCTTCCTAGGACAGATACCGAGAGTCTAAGGACCCACTGAGCCTCACAAACTCTGCCCTGGGAAACCAGAGCGAGGGGAGTGCTTTTGTGTGAGGTCAGCCCTTCTCACCCAAAGTGAGTGTACAGGCAAGTTTCCTATCGCTCCCCTCTGCTTGAGTGGTGGCCCTTTGTCAAGGGATTGTTTCTTAGCTCCAACTATACTTTTCATTTCCCACTCTGTGATAATGGAAGTAAGCACGCTGTTGCGTTTCATCAGTGCCCTGCATATTGTAGGAGAGCTTCAATTCCTGGTTCTAATGTGCTTTGAGTTGGGCTGCTTACCTGATTACCTTACGAGTTCAAAATGTCACCTGGTTGGGTTTCATTTCATTCTCTAAATGCAATGCTTTACCTCATGAGCTAGAGCAGTGGTTCTCAACCTGTGGGTCACGACCCCTTTGGGGGTCGAACGACCCTTTCACAGGGGTTTCCCAATCATAACAGTAGCAAAATTACACTTATGAAGTAGCAATGAAAATAATTGTATGGTTGGGGGTCAGCACCACATGAGGAACTGTATTAAGGGGCTGCGGCATTAGGAAGGCTGAGAACCACTGCTGTAAGGTCAGCAGTTAGAAATAACCAGCCATTCCTCGGGAGAAAGGTCAGACTTTCTACTCCTGGAAAAAGTTACCATCGTCAGAATTGATTTGAAGGAGGTGAGTGTGTGTGTGTGTGTGTGTGTGTGTGTGCGCACACGCTTCCATTTGACTTCAAAGCTGTGAACAGGGAATGTATACAAAATTCCTGGCACTCTACCCAGCTGCACACCCAGAATGTATAGTGACCTGGTAGTTTCCAGCCCTGACCTGTTGACCATGTGGCCTCCTCACATGAATCCCCTGGCATGTACAATGTACATGCCAATACACATGCACCCACACATATGGATGAACACACATATGTACATACTAGGATTATGTATTACATACATGTTGTACATTGTCTCCCTCCTTTGAGATGATGTTTATTCTTCTTTTACTATTACATGTATTTACTAAATAATGAGCCAATTCTGGCTCATAGTGACCCTATAGGGCAGGGTAGAACTGCCCCTATGGATTCCCGAGACTGTAGCAGAAGTAGAAAGAAGTTGAAAATAGAAAGTAGAAGTAGAAAGCCTCATTTTTCTCCTGAGGAAAGGCTGGTGGTTTCAAACTGCTGATCTTGCGGTTAGAAACCCAATGGTACTGAGTTATACATTGGCTTGCTAACCTCAAGGTCAGCAGATGAGGCTGTCTACACCTGTAAAGAGTCAGTCTCAGGAACCCACAGGGGAAGTTCTATGCTATCCAATAGTCACTATGTGTCAGAATTGACTTGATAGCATGAGTTTGATTTGGTCATTCTTACATGTCTGTCAGGAACCATGGCCAAAGTAAAGAGATTAGAATTCTAAAATGTTCAAAGATATACTTTTTCTAGTCTTTTAGACATGGAAATACATTCCGCAAGTAAACTTGCATATCAGTAGATTAACTTTCATCATCTAAGTGCATTTTGGATTGTGTAAAAATACATAGAAATAGAGCCATTACTTCACTAATACTTACCTGCTCCCTGATACCATTATTTTCATGTTTCTGTTCAAGAGCAGTGTGCTTAAAGGTGCACAATAGACACAGTTAGGGGAAATTGATTACTCCTTCACTTAATACTTATAGAGCTCCTTGTCACATGTTGGGCAGCTAGTCCCAAGGTAGACAGTTCAAACCAACCTGCTGCTACTTGGGAGAAAGTTGAATGCTGCCTTCTTCATGTACAGATTTACAGTCTAGGAAACCCACTATAGGCCCATGTGAGTTGGGATTGCTTCAATGGAAGTGGGTTTAAGGACAAAGGAAGCCTATCTGGGAAGCGATTGTCCAGGGGAAAAGTTGTCTCTTATTTCTTCCGCAAAACTTTGAAACAGGAGGCGAAATTAAATGAAGTGAAAAATACGCAAACCAATATAAGTCACTGTTTGCCAATGTTACTTATTCTTTTGGGGTACAATTATAAAGTCTGGAATCACATACAATGGTTGGTCTATAGCCTGAATCTGTGCTTGACTGGCCCCATTTATGTTGAAGTTCCGTGAAGAAAAGCCCTGGAAAGAGACAGGGCTGGTGTGTTGAGGAAGGGAGGGATGCATTGACTAGATGAATCCTACTATCATTTTTTTAAGTACTATGAATTAGGTGAAGTTTACTGAGCAGATCATTAGTTATACATTCAACAGTTCATACACATTTTGTTTAACCCATCCATTGTACTCCCCTCGATGCACCATCATGTATCCCACTTCCTCCTTGTGTTCTGCTCTACTACTTTTCAAATCCAAATGCCATGATCTCTTTCCTTGGGTTGGAAATGTTGGTCTCTAAGACCAAAGTAAATTATTCTTTAGCATTTGAAAGAAATGTCTAAGTAACATAATTTCAATGTGTTAAATCAATTTCTATTTCTGGTAAGTGAAGGAGTGTGAAGGAGTGTGTGTGTGTGTGTATTCTTTTTTAAAGCTCTTGGATTGTATGGACACCATTGTTAGTTCCTGAAAATAGACTCTTCTTAAGTCATCCACGGATGTGAAACTTGCCAGGGTGTAACATAATTTGATGCATCCTTAGAGCTAAAATTGTCCTTGGAGAAAAAGTTCTACACACTCAACATTCACACACCCAACTGTAAAATGGCGCGCGCGTGCGCGCGCGCACACACACACACAGAGCCCTAGTGGCACCGCGGTTAAGCCCTCTGCTGCTAATGGAAAGATCAGCTGCTTGAACCGGCAAACCATTTCAGGAGAGTAAGAGGTGGCAGTCAGCCTGTGAGCCTACCATTCTTCTCTGTCCTGTGCATCAGAACCAACTCAATGGCAATGGGTTAAAAATGCAAGCATTTGTTGGTTGTGCCAGGAACAAGTTGAAGAAATGAATTTGTCCCCGCCCAAGTTGACAAGAGAAAAAAAGTCTATGGTGTATCACACAGCACACCTCCACCTTTGCTGTGGCCTAGGACCCTGTTCTTGTCTCCAGCTCACTTACAATGGGCATCCTGGTTTTTGAGAGTTCCCTGGTTTTAGATGAGCACAAGGAGTAAACCCAAGACATCCACATTTGCCACGGTTGGGTTGGGTCAGCGTGATGGGAGAAAGGCAGTAGAAAAATTTAAACCACCCTGTCAACTAGAAAATAGGTCCCACATCTTCAGATAGCCTTTTAAATCTAGAAAATATAGAAACTTCTTTAGGGAAGAATAAATCACAGGAATGCTTGTGTATAAATTAGTATGGTCAATACTCCAAAAATAATTAGACCTTCTTTGATGAGGATTAGAAATGATAGGCATATAACTAATGATATTGGTTTGGCTTTCACTGAACATGGCTCAGTAACTTCAGCTGTTCAAATCACAAATTCCCTGCCATTGAGTCAATTATGAGTGGATGGTGGGTTTGAACTACTGACTTTGTGGTTAGTAGTCCAACATTTACCAAACAATGCTCCTTGCCTTCAGCTATCGGTAATAGTTGTTTTCTAAAAGTCAGTTATCTGGACTACTTCACAACACTGATTTCTTCATATCATACATGTAAATACATGACCAAAATATAATTATCTAAATGACCCTTTTGATCATAGATAAGGAATTTTTCTTGCAGCCTCAGGAATAACTGGTTCCTCCCCATTCATTTTTTTTTTAATTGGGAGTTAATAATATATATCTTTCCATAGTTTAATCACATCAAGCAGTATTGTACAACTGCTATCACAATCAGTTTCAAAACATTCTTTTCCTTCCTGGACTCCTTGACATTGGCTACCTTTCCACCACCACCCCACACACACACCACTGTCCCCACCTCCACCCCAGACACCCTTATTCTACTTGTTGTCCCTAGAGGTTCATCCATCCTGAGTTTCACATACTGAAAGACAGAAATACATATAACACAAATTCAAGAGAATGAGGGTGATAAGGTTTAACTGCTTAAGTCAGGTTTATCCTTTTGATCTTCTGTAGTCATCTCTCCAATACACAGTGTTTAGTAACCACTTTTCTCCCACCCCTCTATGATGGACAGAGGGCAATCACTGAAGGCTTGTTTCCTATGTGGTTCCCACAAGTGTATCTTGGGCTCCCACTGTCATCCATAGCCTTCTGCAAACTAGATTCTCACAGGTTAGGCTCTGATCCCTCCTTTGATTTCAAAATATATGATTTACAACCTTCAGTGATTGATGTTGGTGTGCTTTTCCACGTGGACTTAGTTGACATCTCACTTAGATGGCAGCTTGTTTGGAAACAATCCTTTAAGACCCAGATGCTATTTTATCTAATAGCCGGGCACCATCTAATTTCTCCACCACATTTTGCTATACCACCCATGACTTCTGTGTTCCCTTCCTGAGGCTCTGTATCAAGCAGGAACATGGTGCAAGAACCAATTGTTCTTAAGTTGCAGCTAGGATTTAGAGTGAGCCCCAAACCGAATCATGGATCTATATTTCTTGGCCTACTCACACAGGCACTTCCTCCCATCTCCCACAGGATGAACTTAGGCCAATCTTGCCCAACTCTGTTTGCTTGCCCTTGCATCCTAAGATCCTATTTAAATTAGGTGTCCTTCCTCTGTCCTCCCTTTGTACCTTCTACTTACCTATATCCAATCATAGCTGGTTTTCTAATATGCCTTCTCCCACTCCACTTGTGTGTGTTGGGGGAAGAGGGGTGGCTTTTGGAGAGCAGTAGTTTGGTATGTTCATCCCAGTAGCCCCCAAATTTTATTTGACACACAACTGACCAAGTCAATGGTGAATGGGAGATTTTAAGATTCTTTCCCACAATTATGTGAATAATCCAATAAAAGAAGCCATATGAAATTGAATTTCATGTGGTACGATCCTTTATAAATTAAGAGTGCTTTCAGTAAAATGGAATATGCACAAAAATTGTCCTATTTAAGTGAAATTTCAATGCAGCTGGAGCTTGTTACAGAGGGCACCGGTGGCACTGTCAGGTAAGCACTCGCTGCAGGCCCCAAGGTGGGTGAGAGAGTGACAAGGTTACCCTGCTATTGGAAAGACTTCCAGGAAACTCTACACAGATGGGGACAGTAGGAGTCAGACTTGACTCTGTGGCGTGAGTGTGGAGTATGCTTGTTAGGATGAGTGAGGAGGGCTGGGAAAGATATTTAACCTTCACTGATACTCTCTCTGTGCCAGGCTCTTTTTCTATATCATTAGTAATCAGCCAGCAACTCTGGAAGTTGGTATTAATACCATAGCAACCTGGATTATAACTGAGAACACAATCATTTACATATGCATATAGAGATTATAAGGAGCCCTGGCGGCACAATGGCTAAGTGCTAGCAGCTAATCAAAAAGTTAAGCAGTTCAAACTCAACTCACCGAGCAAGTCCACAGGAAACAGATGTGACAATTTCTTCCCATCAAGATTGCAGGCAATAAAACTTTATGGGGCAGTTCTGTCACATGGAGTCACTCTGAGTCAGAATCAACTTGCCAGCTCCTAACAATAAAAAACAACATATAATTTATGATCACAACTCTTGCCGGGATGTAAAAGCCTATACAATTAGTTTGTCCCAACTTTTGGACACCTGTAACAAGTTTGTGGTATGTGTTCAGTATACTTGGGGAAACAGGTTTACTAAATTAGGCTGAAGTACATTGTGAATCTTGCATGAAGGCATCTAGCTATAACCTGAACACAGGATACATCTAAGAGACTAGCTTATTTTTCTCAGGCTGCTACTTCAATCTTGAGCATTCCAGAACACGTCACTGTGCTCAAGAAGAACTTGTACATGAATCAACAGGCAGTTACATACGCACAGTTAAGAAAAATGGACTACTCCTTCATCCTGTACTCACAGATCTCTGTACGTCTATCTTCCAGACCTCCTTGTGACAGTCTGCTACCGTTCAATGAATCTTCTGCTAGAGTGGGAACTCAACAAGGGCAGGGACTATGCTTTGACCATCTTAGTATCCACGGAGCCCACCTCGGTGCTAAGCATATTGTTGTTGTTGTTTAGGTGCCATCGAGTCAGTTCCAACCTATAGTGACCTTATGTACAACAGAATGAAACACTGCCTGATCCTGCACCATCCTCACAATTGTTCCCATGCTTGAGCCCATTGTTGCAGCCACAGTGTCTATTTCCTGGAAGGCCTTCCTCTTTTTTTCTGCCAAGCTACTTTACATAGCATGATGTCCTTCAGGGAGTGGTCTCTCCTGATGACATATCCAAAGTATAAAGTCTGACCATCTTTGCCTCTGAGGAGCACTCTGGCCATACTTTTTCCAAAAGAGATCAGTTTGTCCTTTCAGCAATCTATGATATTTTCAATATTGTTCTCTAGCCCCATAACTCAAATGCATTGATTCTTCTTTGGTCTTCCTTATTCAATGTGCAACTTTCACATAGGAGGTTATGGAAAACACCACGGCTTAGGTCAGGCACACCTTAGTCCTCAAAGTAACAGCGTTGCTCTTCAATACTCTAAAGAGCTCTTGGGCAGTAAATTTACCTAATGCAATATGCCTTTTGATCTTTTGACTGCTGCTTCCATCAGAGAATCAAAGCAAGGCAAAATCCATGACAATTTCAATCTTTTCTCCATTTTCAAGATGTTACCCATTGATCAAGTAGTGAGGATTTTGGCCTTCTTTACATTAAGATGAAATCCATACTGAAGGCTGCAATCCTTGATCTTCAGCAGTAAGCACTTCAACTCTTCCTCACTTTTAGTAAGTAAAGTTGTATCATCTGACATTGAGGATTTCTAATAATCCTTCCTCCAATCCTGATGCCACATTCTTCTTCATATAATCCAACTTCTCTGACTTGCTCAGCGTCCAGGTTGAATAAATATGGTGAAAGGATACCACTCTGAGGCATACCTTTCCTGATTTTACGCCATGCAGGATTTCTTTGCTCTGTTTGCAAACAACTGCCCATGAATCTGTATACATATGATCTGAGCATAATGAAGTGTTCTGGATTCTCATTCTTCTCAAGGCTATCCATCATTTGTTATAACCCACACAGGCAAATGCCTTGGCACAGTCAACACAAGTAAACATCTTTCTGACATTCTCTGCTTTTAGCCAAGATCCATCTAACATCAGCAGTGATATCCCTTGTTCCACATCTTCTTCTGATTCCAGCCTGAACCTTAGGCAGCTCCCTGTCAATGTACAGCTGAAAACATTATTGGATGAACTTCAGCAACATTTGACTTGCATGTAATATCAATGTTGGGTCATCTTTCTTTGGAATGGGTACAAATATGGATTTCTTCTTATCTGTTGGCTAAGTGGCTACCTTCCAAATTTCCTGACATGGATGAGTGAGCGCTTCCAGTAATTCATTCGCTTGTTCAAACATTTCAACTGGTGTTCTATCAATTCCTGGAGTCTTGTTTTTGGATAATGCTTTTAATACAACATGAACTTCTCTTTCAGCACCATTGGTCCTTGCACATATGTTACCTCCTGAAATGCTGGAAGGCTGACCAGTTCCTTTTTGTACAGTGACTCTGTGTATTTTTTCCATCTTCTTTGGATACTTCCTACATAATTCAATAATTTGCCCGTAGACTCATTCAATATGGCGACTCGAGGTTTGTATTTTTTTTCATTAGCTCTTTCAGTTAAGTTATGCTGAGCATGTTCTTCCTTTTCAATTTTCTAACTCTGGGCCTCTGCAGATTTCATTATAATGTTTGACTTGGTCTTCTCAAGCTGCTCTTTGAAATGTGTATATGATTAAGAGCAACTGTCAAAGTCTCTCCCATCATCCCCTTCGAGCTTTTCTTTATTCCTTGTCTTCTTGATGACCGTTTGCTTTCTCTGTGAACGATGTTCTTGACGCCCTCCCACAATTCATCGTGCCGTCTGTCAGTAATGGTCAAGACATCACATCTGTTCTTGAGATGTTCTCAACATTCAGGTGGGATAGATTCAAGGTCAAATTTTGGCTCTCCTGGACTTTATATGACCTATTGATGGTCTGTTCGACAATCAGCCCCTGGCCTAGTTTTAGCTGATGATATTGAGCTTCTCCAGCATCTGTTGCCACATATATAATCAATTTTATTTCTGTGTATTCCATCTAGAGAAGTCCATGTGTATAGTTGCCTTGTGTTTTGTTGAAAAAAAATGTATTTACTATCAACAAGTCATTGGTCTTTCAAAATTCTATCATGCGATTTCCAGCTTTGTTTCTAGTGTGAAGACCATATTTCCATCCACTGTTCCTTCCTCTTTGCCTCCGACATTTGCCAATAATTATCAATGCATCTCAATTGTATGTTTGATCAATTTCCGACTGAAAACAGCGATAAAATTCTTCAATTTTTTCATCAGTAACTCTTGTGGTTGGTGCAAGAATTTGAATAATAGTCGTATTGACTGCATTGCCTTTATTATGGATAGATATAATTATATCACAGACATCATTGTACTTCAAGATTGATCTTGAAATGTCTTTTTTGATAATTAATGCAATGCCAATCTTCTTGATTGTGTCATTCCCAGTATAGTAAACCATATGATTCAAAATGGACACTCCCAGGCCCTTTCAGCTTACTAATGCCTATGATAACAATCTTTATTTCATTTTAGGCAACTTCCAATCTTCCTAGATTTCCTACATTCATATTTCATACTTTCCAAGTTCTGGTTAATAATAGATTTTGCAGCTGTTTCTGCTTACCTTGCTTTGTGTCCCATGAGAAATGAAGATCCTTGGCTTCACTCCCACAGGCTTTACTCCATGCATACGTCCCTGATCGATGTGCTCATCATATAATATTCTTATTGTTGTTGGGTGTTGTCTAGTGGATTTTGACTCATAGAGACCCCCAGTAAGAGAGTAAAACTTCCCCATAGGGTCTTCCAGGCAGGAATCTTTGCAGAAGCAGATTACATACAAAAGATGACCAATAAATGTTAAATGGAAACGCTATGTAAGACAAGTTTATTGTACATGATATCTTATAACACCACTAGATGGCAACGCAATCAAAGTTACTATACACACATTTTTTTAACCAAAACCAAGCCAAATTCAACTGTGTCTAAGTCATTCCAATTTACAATAACCCTATCATTGTTAGGTATCATCCAATTGATTTCAACTTATAGTGACCCAACACAGATGGCAGTTAAAGAAATCCACTGTCATGGAGTCGAATCTAACTCATAGGGCACAACTGAACAGAGGAGAACCCCTGTGGATTTCTGAGACTATAAGCTTTCGAGAGCAGAAAGCCCCATCTTTGGAACTGCTGGTTAGCAGCCCAATGCATAGCCATTATGCCACCAGGACTCCTAAAAGGTACACTTGAATAAAATGTTGTTGTTGTTAGGCGCCATCAAATTCATTGTGGCCCATAGCAACCGTAGGCACAACAGAATAAAACGCTGCCTGGTCCTGCATCATCCTCATGTTGTTTCCATACTTGAGCCCATTGTTGCAACCACTGTGTCAATCCATCTCTTTGAGGATCTTCCTCTGTTCCACTCCCCCTCTACTTTGCCAAACATGATGTCCTCCTCAAGGGACTGGTCTCTCCTGATAGTATGTCCAAAGTATTTAAGATGATGTCTCTCACCTTCATTGCCTTTAAGGAACATTCTGGCCATACTTTTTCCAAGGCAGATTTGTTATTTTAGCAGATCCTGGGAATTAATGAGCTGACTTGGACTGGTATTGGCCATTCTGAATCAAAAAATCATATGGTTAACTATGCTGGAAGTGGCATAATCAAGAGGAATGTCATTGCATTCATTGTCAGAAAGGCTATTTCAAGATCTATTCTGACATACAATGCTATCTGTGACACATCTAACCGCATTCAAGGAATTCCAATCAATACACTACTATTTAAATTTATGCACCAATCATAAAAGCTAGTGATGAAAAAAATTGAAGAATTCTATCACTGTCTTCAGTCTGAAATTGATCAAACATGCAATCGAGATGCATCACTAATTATTGGTGATTGGAATGCAAAAGTTGGAAATAAGCAAGAGTAGTTGGAAACTATGGCCTTGGTGATAGAAACAAAGCTGTGGACCACATGTAGAATTTTGGAAGATGAAAAATGAATAAAATAGTTTCCTTTTTAAATGTTAACTCTTGTTTTCAAATGGTATATGTATTTTTGCTGTACATTTTAATCAATTATGGAATTGTGTTTGAGGAAGAGGAGCCCCGGTGGTGTAATGGGTTGCAAGTCGGACTTCTAACTGTAAGGTCAGCAGTTCCAGACCATCAAGCAGCTCCTTGGGAGAAAGATGAAGCTTTCTATTCCAGTCAAGATTTACTTTCTTGGGAAGCCACAAGGCCAGTTCTACTGAGTCAGAATTAAATCGATGGCAGTGAGTTTTGGGCTTTGGGGCTTGAGGAAAGGTTCAATCAATGTAAAAAGAATACTTCAAAAATTCATGGATCTAGAGACTCATTCTCTGGCTTGGGGGAGATGTCTTCAAACAACAAATGGAAATAGGATGCTCATTATGAAATACACACCTGGATTGGTATCCCTGTTATCTCTTTTTACATTTTAAAATGTTCCATCCTCCACATGAGTCCCAGGGTGAAACGGAGCATCACCACATCAGAGAAAATACTTGGGGATACAGGAATACAATATGATATTTACTGGGAAAACACAATTGCAGTACAACTTTCAGTCGAGGAAGTTTCTACATATTTATTTCTGAGTTCCAGCAATTCTACAGCTTCCTTTCTGTTTAGATTTCAGGCCATTTATGGACAAGAAAATCAGGAACAAGTTTCTTTTTTTTTAATGTCATTTTAAAAAATCATCTTATTGGGGGCTTGTACAACTCTTATCACATACATACATACATACATACATACATACATACATACATACATTGTGTCAAGCACATTTGTACATTTGTTGCCATTATCATTCTCAAAACATTTGCTTTCTCTACTTGAGCCCTTGGCATCAGCTTCTCATTTTTCCCCTCCCTAATAAGTCATTTTATTGGGAGCTCTTTCAGCTCTTATAACAATCTATACATCCATTGTATCAAGGACATTTGTATGTATGTTTCCATCATCCTTTTCTTATTTTTGTCAAGCACATTTGTACATTTGTTGTCCTCATAATTCTCAAAACATTTGCTTTCTACTTGAGCCCTTGGTATCAGTTCATTTTTCCCCTCCCTCTCCACCCCTCCCTCATGAACCTTTGATAATTTATAAATTATTGTTATTTTATCATGTCTTACATGGAACAAGTTTCTTATAAGACCATCTCTCATGTCAAATGCAATAAACCTTTGAGGAAGCTGGTGGCCTGGTAGGTTACACATTGCACTGCTAACAAGGTCACCAGTTTGAACCCAACAGCTGCCTGTAGCAGAACAATGAGGTTGCTTTCTCCTGTAAAAGTTGAAAGTCTCAGAAACCCAAAGGGGCAATTCTACTCTAGGGTCCCTATGAGCTGGAATCACAAGATGGCTGTGAGTTTAGTTTGTTCCACCCAGTGCTGGCTGCCATGATGCCAGATGTTTGCTCCCTTCATGGCGCCCTCTCCAGCCCTCCAGCTATGATATCCTCTGCCCTCGTAGTTCGTTTGTCACTTCCAAGTGGTGTCCCTCATCGTCTACCTTGAGGTACTTTCTCTGGGTGCTTGTATTAGTTCCCCCTGCTGAACAGTAACTGCTCGTAGATCGCGGCATCTTTGTCCGTCCTCATTACACAGTCTTCCCACACAACCCATTAATATCACATAGCAGGTGTTGATGATTGAATTATGGCCTGCCTAGCCGGCCTCCTCCCCACCCAGAAAAAAAAAAGATATATTGAGATCCTAACCCCAGTACTTTTGAAAGAATCTGATGTGGCAATAGGGTCATTGACATCTTTGAAGACATTTTCAGTTAACATGAGGCCTTACTAGAGTGAGCCCTAATCCAACATGACTGGAATCCTTAAAATAAAATAATTAAATTGAAATGAAATGAAATTGAAAAGAAGAAGAGCTAGAGCAAATGTGTTTTCTACTCAACCCCAAGGGGGAAGAAAGTCTTTTTATCGATAGATACCAAGAGATGGAGAAACTAACTTGGAACCAACCTTTCATTATACTCAGGGGCTTACAGACTAGGACAAACAGCACCGCTTCTGCCAGCGAGGACAGGCCAATTGGGCAGGAAAGTTTCCACTGAGGGGCATTGTTCAGGGGCTTTCTTTTATACGATAGTGTGTTTGACCAGAGGAGCCCTGGTGGCATGTGGGCTACATGTTGGACTGCTAACTGCAAGATTAGCAATTCTAACCCACCAGTCGCTTCTCGGGAGATGTCATCCCTCAACTCCTCAGATCTTCAGTCATTAGAGTTCAATGGGTCAAATCTCATCTTGAGATGTACTCAAAGTTCAGGTGGGATAGTCTCAAAGTCATATTTTGGCTCTTGTGGACTTGTTTCCATTTTCTGAAGTTTCAACCTGAACTTACATATAAGTAATTGATGGTCCAGTCAGTCACTGGCCTTTTTCTGGCTGAAGATATTGATCTTCTCTATTGTCTCTTCTCACAGAGGTAGGCAATTTGATTCCTTTTTATTCCATCTGGCAAGGTCCCTGTATGTATTCACCATTGATACTGTTGAAAAAAGTATTTGCAATAAAGCTGTTGGTTTTGCGAAATTCTTTCTTGTAATTGTCAGCTTTGTTTCTACAACCAAGGCCTTATTTTCCAACTACTGATGGTTCTTCTTTGTTTCCAACTTTGGCATTTTATTTGACAGTAGCTAACGCACTAACTGTAAACTTCCTGTATATAGTCTCTGCTGTAAAAGATTTCTCTTGGGTGTTAAAAAGCAAAGCTGTCACTTTGAGAACTAAGGGGTGTCTGAACCAAACCATGGTATTTTCAATCACTTCATATGGATATGAACAAGGATGGCAGAAAGAATTGATACCTTTGAATGATGATGTTGGCAAAGAATATTGAGTCAACAGCCAGAAGAATGAACTCACTTATAAGGAGTATAACTAGAATACTCCTAGGAGAAGATGGTGAGACTTTAATAACATGCCTTGGACATGCTATCAGAATGGATCAGTGGCTGCAGGACAACATATTTGGGAGAGGATCAGTAAATACAAAGTAAGAGGAAGCCCCTCAATAAGGTGGATTGACACAGTAGGTGCAACAAAGTACTCAACATAGAAATTGTGAGGCTGTGTTTCCTTCTGTTTTACATAAGGTTGCTGTGAGTCAGAACCCACTGGACAGCATGTAACAAGCACCAAATCCAGTGTGTTCTGTGGTCTACTACATGATAGTTTGGGCTAGTTCTTAGTTGATGCATTGATTTTGTCATGTAGAAAAAATCAGGAAGACCTTCTAAAATGAAAACTTCCAGTAGGAGACAGTCGAAGACTTTGGCATCCAAGCTTGCTTTTCTCGGCTTATAGACAGGTATCTCCTCGGCAACAATGGAGAAAATAATCTAACAGTACAATTGGAGATCATTCAGATTTACCCTTAGAAATAGATTTCTAAAATAAGTGTGTTATCATTGCAAATTATAAAAGCATATGAGCACTAAAGTACTCATGAACCATCTTGACTTTTACCCTGGGCTTCTGTTTGCTCTATCAGTAGCATATTCGTTAAGAAGTAGATGTCTTAGTGTCATTTCACATTCTGTGGATAAGCAGCAGCTTTGTGAAAGAGGGTCACAGCTAAGAAACAATGATCTATGATCATCAGAATGCATTAGCACGGACCTTGAAGCAAGGGACTCCTTAACATTCTGTAAGGTCTCTTCATGTTGGCAAGTACCACATCACAGGATGCTTTTATTCTGTGTCTGGAGAAGTGTTTCCACAAGTCAGACTCCTGTTAAGAAATATATATTAGCCCCAGGAAAGCTTAAAGCACTTGCTTTGTTTTAGGAGTTCATTTACTATCTGAATACTAATCTGTACTAATGTCTTTGCCTACAAAATGATCCTAGGAACCCAGATTTTACATTTACCTACATTTTAAAATCATACCTTAGGTGTTTAAATAGCATAGAATGTACTAAAATCTTTCCAGGATGTATGCTCTGTTGTTCTTGTAATCAAAGCATGACTGAATAGAATAACATTTGTGGATTCCTCCCAAGCAAGTCTCTGTGAAGCATGTAACACCTATCCATCCAACAGTACTTGCTGAGCATCTGTAGGGCCAGCATTGCGCAGAGACATGGCTAACATAAATGTATTTCCATAACTTTACTACAACAAAACATAGTTGAGTGTGGTGGTGGGGAAACTCAAAGCTTTGCTTAAAAATTAAGTTATATTAATCCATAGCTATACTGCATACTATATGCAGTTCTGGTGGTGTATCAGTTCAAGACCACCAGTCACTCCACAGGAGAAAGATCTTTCTACTATAGAGTTACAGTCTCAGAAACTCACAGAGCAGTTCCACCCGGTCCTACAGGGTCACTATGAGTCAGCATTGACTCGATGACAGTTTTGTTTTGTATACGTACTATAATTAAGATAGTAGCTATAAACCATTCTTTTTCCAATAGTTTTATTGAGATATAATTCACATACCATACACTTCCATAGTTCGGTCGTACTTAAAGAGTTGTATATACATCACCACTATCATAGAACATCCTCTCCATTCCTGTCTTCATCATTTGCTCCCCATTTCTCTCCAACCTCCCCCTCCCAGTATCACTAACAAGCCATTACACCAAATATTGTCTCTATACACCTGCCCATCCTATGCTTCATATACTGGAAAACATACCCCTCAGAAAAGAAAAAACAACATATGTATATTTTAAAGAAAGAAAAGACCAACAACCATATTAAAATAAACCAGAGGAAAAAAACCTCTGTTGAGAATAAAGCAGGAAATATTGAAAACCAGAACAAATCCAAAATGGGCCAAAGGGGAGATCAAATGATTAGTTGACATTGTTTGGATGTTTCATTTAGACTATCCAATACCTTGCAATTTGGTCTTTCCATGGAAATAACCAATCCTCTACACATCTTCCCAACCCCCTCCTCTCATGGGTATAATCAATGAACTCAGGTTGCCCCTGTGTACCCAGGAAGATGAAATGTTTCTCCTAACTTGAATGCCATCCCTTCTTCGCTTCCTGCTGAATCTGCTAGGCATTTCTGCTACACCTCTGTACTACATGGACTTGTTGGCAGCAATTTTGGTGTTGGGCTGGTACAGAATAGCCATAGCTTTCGGTTCTGTTCCACAAAGCTCTCTTCCTCCGCGGAGACCCCTACAAGCATGTGAGAGGCTGCTGGAAATGTCTCTCTCAAACCCATGTGTTCACTCTTCACTCCCACCCTTCCTGCTCCATCTCGGATTGCGTGTGCATTGAGGGAATGGGGTGGGAGACTAAGGAACTACAATAAAACCTCAATGAATTGCCTTTCATTTTAGATAGGTAACTCATAGTTTGAGTTATCAGTGGACTTATTTAGAAATGGGCTATTATCCATTCTGGTGCAGGAACTTTTTTTTAAAAATCTGACTTGCCTTGTTTTGCCAATATTTAAGCATTTTTGTTCTATTGACTATGACTACATGAACAGACATACTTTCATTTAGTCTCACACATGAAAAGGGAAAGCATAAGGCATGTAGTTCAAATTGTTCCTCATCCAAGTTTTTTTGTTAATAGCAAGTTACTAAATCTAGCTGGAAACAATAGGAAGGAAACGTTCCTCTCAGTGTTCATTCTGTCAACTTAGACTTAGCCTCATAGACTATCATGAATTGTGGTTCAAATGAGGCTTCAGTTTATGAAATAATATTTGACTTGTTGAATCAAAAGATCACTATGCTGACCAGCTAAGAATGGAAATGAATGTGTCTTCCTCTCTGTAAGAGGAGGATCTCTGATGTTTAAGAAGAAAATCCTAATGAATTCAAGAAAAACAGAAAGGAGGATGTCTGTACACATCATTTCCCTTCCGGTCTAATTAGCACTGAAATCTTTTTGCTGACTATATGGCACTTACTCCATACCTTTTTAAAATTAACATCTGAATAAGTGGTGACAGCAACTATATTAAAACTAAAAAGTCTTCTATAAATGAACGTAGGAATTTACAATTTAGAAAGCAACATTGAATAACTAATCATTGTATTCATGACAGTGCTTGCCTAAGACCTGCTGGTTAAACATTCTGGGTTTGGAAAACATGCACCTTCACTAAGATGCATTATAACTAGTGCTTAGTTAAGCTCATGATCGGGAATACAGGGATCTGGATTATGTAAAAAAACAACCCCCCCCCAAAAAAAAACCCAAACCAACAATGGATACCCTCCCCAAATCATCTTTGAGTTGATTTCCGAGACATTTTTGGTCCTCTTTGCTCTAAGCTGAACATTCAGACAGCCTCCAGCAAAATTAAGTAAGCCACGACCCGAAAACTCCTAAATCAAGAAAATCCAAATCATTGGCGACACCGCGCATTCTTATTCTCCCTGCTTGTAGATCAGCAGGTGTCTCGCTGCTCCCCTAGGAGACTGAGAAACAGAAAACGGGGGTGGGGGGAAGATAAGCAAAGGAAATTGTCTAACGGGTCTCGATGGTGCTGAGGTTGTTCAAGATGACGATTAAAAGCTGTCCTCTTCTGTTTTAAAATTCGCACGCCTCTTTGATAGGGCTGGGATACAAAGGAGCGTTTGGTGTGCCCACCTGGGATCCATAGGCAGAACCGGCGAAAGGAAGGGAAAGAGGGTCGTTAAGGGATTTCGGGAGAGAGCGCTAAAGGTTAGGCGTGTGCGGCTGGGAGGAAGGAAGGAAGAGGCGGACTTGGCATCCCTAACAGGAACGAGGATGCCAAGTGTGGCCGGGCCGTCCAGTGCTGTGGCGGGGACG
>NW_022103968.1:36632718-36642069 GCF_000313985.2 Echinops telfairi | reverse complement strand
GCCGGCCGCACCCGAGGAGAAGAAAGGGAAGGAGCCCGAGCGCGAGAAGCTGCCGCCCATCGTGTCGGCAGGCGCTGGAGCGACTGCGGTAGGTGCCGGGCGGGGGCCGCGAGGCGCCCCGACGGCGGGCGCGGGAGGGAGGGAGGGCGAGGAGCGTCCCGAGGCCCGGTGTCCCCCGGGAACCCCGGCGGGACCCGGGGAGATGCCCTCGGGCCGTCCTTTGTGTGTCTGAGATCAGAGAGTTGGTCAGCCCTGAACACTTCGGTCGCGGCACCTTCCACCCGCGGGAAACGATGGGGGCTAGGGGTCCGCCGGACATTTGGGGTGAATTTCTATTTTATTTATTTTGGGCGGGGGGGGGCACTTTGGCACCTGCCTCTTGGAGTCGGCGTTCTTTGCGGCTGGAGGGTAAGGTGTCAGCCAGACGGGAGCGGAGGGAGGGGCCCGCCTGCTTTCCCTTCCCCCTGCGGATGGAACAGCCTCTGCGGCGCGTTCCCACCTAATTGAGACCTTCCCTTGCTGTCAGGGAAGTGGGAGGTAGATGCATCCGGGATGGTTTTATTTTTCATATGGAACAGGCATGTGACTAAAGGGGGGAAGGCTTGTTTTTGCCCTATTATTTCAACTCAAGTTCTCTAAGCTTGACAGGGATGCTTTTTTTCAAGCTGGATTTTCAGAATGGTTCTTCGGAGAGCGAGCGCTCTGAAGGCTTCAAACTACATTTCTCCCGATGATGTCATGGGACAGCCCTCCCCCTCCTTTGCCCCCGCCCCCATTCCTATTTTTACTGGCGGTTGTGCCTGGTTCCTTTGGAACATAAAATTCTGATTTTGAGATTTTTTTTTTATATTGGTGCCATATTTAAAGACTTGTGGAAAGTTTGATACGTGAAGACCATGACATGTCTGGAGCGGTACGTGCGTGACCAAATAGTAAAAGTTAAGTGAACGTTGTACATTGTCTTTATTCCTGCTTGATTTTACTTCGTAAGGCCGCCCAGATATGACTAAGAACGTACTAAAATAACTTACTCTTTAATATATAGGTGTGTATGTATATATATGTATACATACACACCTATATATTAGGGATAATTCAGTAGGCTTTTCAAAGGACTGTGACAGCAATGGGAAATTATTAGAGCAAGCTCTTCAAGTGAAACCCATGCAGCAAATTGTGTACAGTAGTAAAATGACACATTTGAAATTACCTACAGTTGATTGCTACGTTGGAGCTAGAGTTAGAGATTACGTTGGAAATGCTTTGAGGAAATCTATCACTCTTCTGCATGGAGACCAGATTCCTAGTGCTGGTACCCTACATTTTCAGAGTTTATTTAGGAAGTTCTTGACTCACAAGTAGGGACTGTTCCAGCAGCTGATTTCGAAGTCAGGTATTTATAACAATGAATGGTTGTACTCAAACAGTTTTATGAATGAGACTTGGGTGGGCCTCAAAGAAGTACTCCATAGCCCCAAACCTATTTATCTCATTATAACTGAGATGTTGAAAATTTGGAGTGAAAACATGACCCTTGTGGCTGGAGGTCTGCAATCCATTATCTGATGCTCTTGGGGCTTTGAACGCCAGAGCTTTTCAGGTTTTACATAGAATGTGGTACCAAGAATATACCGCATATTCTGTAATACCCACAGTGGCATCTGAACCACTTCCCTGTAATCAAGTATATTTATAAGTCTTCAGGGAATTATTAAAAGGTTAAAGTGTGACTGTAAGTGACCCTGTGTCTGTCTAGGTCAGGGTTATTGTCAGAAGAGTTCAGGTCAAGTCCTGATTTGCACTGAGGGGTTATGAAAGAAGCTCTGTGTTTTAAGAGATTGTAGCATTTTAGAATTTTGAATAAGGGATTATGATCTTGTACTTCTAGCCAGCCAGATGAATGTTGTTGTTAGATGCTCTAAGTCAGCAACCCCAAGTACAACTGAATGGAACTGTACCAGCCCTGGACTGTCCTCACAATTATTGTGTTTGAATCTATTGTCACAACCACTATGTCAATCTTAACACATTGAGAGCCCTCCTTTTTTTTTCTCTGAGCTGCTACTTTATCAAAGATGTTGTTTTCCAAGGAGGCTTGCTGGTGTAGTTGCTATGTATTAGGCTGCTTACTCTAAAAGTCAGCAGTTCAAAACCACTGGCCTCTCCACTGGAGAAAGCCAAGGCTTTCTTTCTACTGCTGTAAAGAATTACAGTCTCAGAAACCCACACGGGCAGTTCTACCCTGTCCTACAGGGTAACTGTGATTCGGAATCAACTGGATGGCAGTGAGTTTTGGCAGTGAATCCTTTTCCAAGGAAGTCTTTCCTGATAGCATGTCTAATCTATGTGAGAAGGAAGTCTTGCCATCCTTGTTAGTGAGGAGCATCCTAGCTGTACTTCTTCCAAGAAAGATTTCTTTGTTCTTTTGGCAGTCCATGGCATTTTCAATATTCTTCACCAGCACCTTAATTCAAATATGTCGATTCTCCTCATCTTCCTTATTCATTGTCCAGGTTTCACATGCATAGGAGGCAATTGAAAATAAGTGGCATCCTTGCTTTTTGAAGACTAAGGTACACCCGATCAAGCTATTGTATTTTCAATACCAAAATAATAGCATATTGAAAGATTAAAAAAAAAAACACCTTGAATTCAACCTTTAAAACACAGATTTAGAAGAAGATGAGTAAAAAATCTTGAAGACAGTTTCTGATCTCTTCATGTTCTTTCAGGGTTGTCAGGACTGTTGTTGTTTTTAATTACAGCTCAGCTTCATAATTTACATCATGTTGAATGGACAGAGGTTTGTCATTAGCATCAGTTCTTTAGATTTTGAGTTCTGACAGGAGGGAATGGAACTTTTTTCTGTTTTTCCAGCAGTTGGAAGAGGAGGGACTGTGTATATATTTGTCAGAGAAAGATTTTTCAGATCTAGGATTAACAGAACCATAGCAGTGAAAAGTTTTAAGTCAAGACGACATGTGCATAATCCTTCTAAAGGACGAGAAAACCAGGAGAGACCCAGTAATGACTTGAACTCACCAGTGGGTGGAGAAGGCGCTAGTGCGCCGGGAAGAGAAAGACAGCTTAGTGACCTGCTGTTTTTCAGCCTCCTTATTGATTAAATAGAGCTCCCACAGGCTTACTTAGGAACCTAATTGCCAGCAATGCCTTTTCTTTTTTCTTCCCCCTTTGAGTCATTTTAGAAATTCTATTTGCTCCAGGTTAACAGCTCTTTCTAGATTGAGTTTATGATTCAATTCTAGTGGCCCTTCAATGTTGGCTTTTTCCCCAAAAAGCCTCACATTTACGTGAATGTAAAAACAATGGAGAGGAAGAGCTCATTAAAATAAATAGGAGGCTGTATTATGATGGAAGTACGATTGATGAGTGTGGGATATATCCTGGAGGTGTAAAAAAAAAGTGCAGACGTGGGGAGAGAGGATGTTGGAAAAGGCAGCCTCAAAATGGGTGATGTAAATATGAAGGAAGCCCATTTTATCCAGGCAGTGCCTAACGGTGGTCTTCAACCTGACTGAACCCCAGTTGCTTTGGCAGCCAGTTAAAGTCCCCGTTCTCTGGCTTTCAACTTTTGTTACAAGGGCGGAATCACCCAAAGGAATTTCAAAGATATTAATGTCTAGACCCTAATGCAGTCCAATTAAATAAGAAGTTCTGGGGTGAGGCTATATGTACTAGATTAGAAGCTCCGTTGGTAAGGCCCCAGAGCCTGTCTTTTTTACCATGCTCATTCGTTTAATTTATGGAGCAGCAGTGGAAATGAACTGGTGAGAAAGTATGTGTGGCAGGAATCAGGTGTGGTGAGGAATTGAAAGGAATGGCCTTTTATGTAATTCACAGACATAGCCAAGAGGCTCAGTATTTGAGATGTGAGATGTAAGTCAATAGAGGTGAGAATAAGGAATTTGAAGTCATGCATGGGTCCGAAGGCTGAATGATGTAAATACTGAATTTACTGAAGTTTACTTGTTGGCTTGGAAGAAAATGGTATTATAAGTTAGTTGCAAAAAAAAGGTGGACAGTGAAGGAAAAACTGATAAGAAGAGGCAGGAATAGTAGGTGGCAAATGAGGGCGAATTTGTCTACTTCCGTATTTCAACCAGGTGGACAGGAAAAGGAAGGGTCTCCGTGAGAGTTGGTAGCCAGGAACGGAGTGGGTGCAAGAAGAGCTAGGTTTTACTTAGGTCAGGGAGGCGAAGGATAAGGGAAGAAATCAGTTATGGATTTTAAAGGGCTTTCTGCTCACAACAAAGACCAGGAAACTCATCAGGTTGGTGGAAGGTGATGGAAAGATTTCGGGCAAACATGGCGCTTTAATGCTTGCTCCTGAAGTCAGGAAAGAGAAGCTTTGTGTACATTGTGTCAGGTGTGTATAAATGGGATTTAGGGTGTTCTGTACCAAAATGTACCAAAAACAAGCTTAGCTTTGTGTGAGATGCTACAGGAAATACAAAGACAAGGTTAAAAACAAAATAATAGTCCCCGCCTCAGGGTAGACATGGCAAGCGCATGAAAACATAACAAAGCAGAGTAGTATATAAAAGCCACAATGAGCCATAGAAACAATTTGCACTATAGGAGATCTGAGAAAAGACATTAATGTGTGCAGAACTGTGAAGAAAGGCCCAGAAGTGAAAACCATTATTTAAGCTGGCTGGCCATTGAAGGGTGGTAGGATTTGGATGGGCCAAAGAAAGTGGGAAAAGAATCTAGTGGGGAAAATAATAGGAACAAGGTTTAATGGGACAAGCCCAAGGGAAGCGTGCTGAGAACTCGTGGGAGATTAGATTGCTTGGGGGATGGAGCCAGATCCATCCTAGGCAGAGAAGGTTGAACTTCATTCTGTAGGTAGTGGGAAGTTAATGGAACTGGAGCTTATTTCATATAGGTATCAAAAAAGAAACAAACCAGAATCACTGACATCAAGTGGATTTCAATGCTCAGCATCCCTGTAGGACATAGTAGAAGTGTCCCATCATAGAGTGTCCAAGGCTGTCAATCTTCACGGAAGTAGACTGCTGCATCTTTCTCTGCAGGACAGACCTTTCAGTTGCAGCTAAGTGGTGTGCCACCAGGGCTCTAAAATAGAGGAAGGACACAATGAAGTCAGTAGCAGAGAAGAAAGAGCAAAGATAGGAGCTTTGTAGCTCATGCCTGAGGTGTTTCCCAGGGATGCCTTGTGAATTCACTAAGGGATGGCTGTAACTGGGCAGTGGGAATGAAGGAACGGGATGGTTAATAAAAAGGATCTGAAGTTTTCCAAGCAAGGTCTCTCATTGAAAAATATTTACATAAAAGGCAATCCAACCTACAGCATTCCAAGTAAACGTGTGTGCTGTAACTTTACATAAACTCTTGCCTTGCTAGGTGTTTGTGGCAGTCTTTTATGTGGAAAATCTAACTACTTTGCTCCCTTCTAAACAATGGACTCAGTAGTGGCAAAGTTGTTCTGAACATTTTACGAAAGCACAGATCCTTGAAAAAAAACTTTATATATATTCAATAAGAAATTTGCTATTTATAGAATGCCAACTCTGTGTGATTAGCATTTTCCATTTATTCTGTTACTGCAACCAGAAACAATTGTTCCCATTTCACAGGAAAGGAATCTGAGTGAGAGAGAGAGGTGGGTACACCTTGCCCAATGACTGGTGACAAGCAAAGGTTTAATCAAAAGCCCCTGCTTATCTCTCTATTCAATAAACTCTGTATCTATGGTCCTAGGTACAGGGCCAGGGGACATAAGGTAAAGAACCTGTACCTGTATCAGTGTTTCTATTGTAGAAAAGAGTATGCGGTCCACTGACAAATTCGACTGAAATAAGACTGTTACAGAAAAGGGGTGCATGTTCTAGGATATGTGATTTCATTTTAAAAATTATGGTATGAACATATTATAGTTTATATAAAATAATCTGATTGAAACAGAATGATCTGAGAGCCTTAGGTTATACGTAAAGTTCATATCCAGGATTTCTCTAGCATTGAGTTGTGTTCCAAAAGTCTGTTTATCAACATTTGTTTAACTGCAAATTCATAATGTAATTGCCTGTTATTCACCCATTCAAAATTAATTGAGAGTGTGTGGATACAAATAATTTAACTATATTTAACAATTGAGGAAAATTGATTAGTGCAAATTGTGAACCAGAGAACTTCTAAAAATGTCGAATCAGATGCTGCTCAACTATTTATAAATAGATGTTATTCCCTTTCTATAAAACCAGAAAAATAATAATAAAACCTACTTCATAGGGTAGTAATGAAGAGTTAGTTCATACACAGTAGCCATTTAGAAAAGAGCTTTGTGCAAGGTAGGCATGCAGTAAGTGCTAGATGGTACTATCATCGTTTGCCAACCAACACCTATAAAGCTAAAAAAAACAAACAAACCCACACCTGTAAGTCAACAAGCCTTTTCTACACCTGTGCTCTGACTTTGATGCTTTTTAGCAGCCTTCTATATAAAGTCTAAGGCTTGGTAGGTGTTGGCCTTTTTATCAACCCCTGGTTTCCCCCTCTCCCACACCCTCATTGGATGAAGAATGGCATGCAGTGTTTGAACTCTTCAGGACAGATGTCCTTCTCCATTTGTGTGGATTTGTTTTGAAGAGGGAACATAAACTTCAGAGAGGGCTCACTTACTATTATCAGAGTAGCAGCTCTTTGCATTTTTCACTCACTGCCATCTGGTCAGTTCTGACTATAGGACGGGGTAGAACTGCCCCTGTGAGTTTCCATACTCTACAGAAGTAGCAAGACTCATTTTTCACCTGCTGTGGTAGTTTTGAACTGCTGCCTATGAGGTTAGTAGCCCTCCACCACAAGGTCTCCTCCCACTTTTTGCACAATGTTTGGAAATTGCTATTTTTAGTTACAGTTGAGGAAAAAAGAGCAGATAAAGGTCAAGAGAAGGATGAGTGAGGGAGTTGATGGAACCGAGAGAACTCTGAGAAGCTTTTATTTCCCTACTTTTTCTCCTTATACCGCCCTAATGTGTTATAGTTGATTCTGCTTTTGTAAGATCTCTTCTCATTTTGTAAAATGTATTCTGAGGCTTACTTATATGAATATTCAATTGTTAATACTTGTGACTTAAGGACTATCTATCTATGTGGCATTTGACTCAGGGTCTTGTTTTTAGTAAGCAGTCAAAAATTTTTTAAGAATGCTATTAGTGGGTATCCTTTTAAAATGAGAAATTATTGAAATTTTACTAACTCAGCAGAATTGAAAAGGCAATCTGAAGTTTGAATCTAGTGGTTAAAGGCAGATATATTTCAAATTAACTTGGTTTTGATCCACGTGTTTTTATTAAAGAACAATAAGGAATTTGTTGAGGAATTATTACTACATAAAATATACAATTAAAATTCATATTTGCAAAATAAATAAATAGAATATTTTATTTTTTTAATGAAAATCTTTTCTTTGAAATGTGACATAAATAATCCAGTGAGTAAATTTTCACAGCATAGAATTTTCCTTTAAAATTTGTCCATATTCTGGTGACGTTTTAGACCTTGAAATTTTTGAAAATATTCCTAGATTCTAGAGAAGACATTCTAAAGATCTCCGATTCTAATTCAGTAGCAGCTTCTTCTAGTTCTCTCCTTACATGTTTTGCAACTCCTCCCACATGCTAGCCATAGAATATTCAATTTTACACGCTGTATACGAGAGGTAGTGATGAAGAATTCAGCCAACTTCTTGAGTCTGAGATTGATGAAACATGCAATCAGCATGCACTGATAGTTACTAAAAATTGAAATGCAAATGTTGGGAATAAAGAGGAACTATGAATTACTGGAAAATAGGACTTTGGTGATGGAGATAGTGCTGGAAATTACATGATAGAATTTTGTAAGACCAACGTCTTCTTCGTGGCAAATAGCTTTTCCAGCAACATAAACAGCTATATACAAGTGGACCTCACCACAAATGGAGTACACAGGAATCAAGTTGATTATAGCTGTGGAAAGAGATAATGGAAAAGCCCTATATCATGAGCCCAAACAACACCAGGGACAGACTATGGAACAGACAATTAATTGGTCATATTCAAGTGAAGGTTAAAGTTAAAAAAGAACTTAGATCCATGAGAGCCAAAATATGCCTTATGTACATCTTATCTGAATTTAGAGACCATCCCAAGACCAGATTTGACCCATTGAGCACTAATGACTGAACACCAGAGGAGTTGGGATGACAGCAAGAGTATCACACATGAAGAAAGCAAAAAGGTAGAAAGGAGGGGGGGAAAGGAGACAAAAATGAATGTCAGATGAAACTCAAACCTGCTCTTAAATGTAGAGTTGCTAAAACCAGTGTCTCCACAATTAAGGCTAATGGTAGCGGCAGTCTTCTTGTCTCAGGGTAGTAGTCAAATTGCTGTCCTTTCATGTCCCTCTTCATTTAAGGAAACAAAAAAAAAAGCCACATGGAACGAGGTCAGTTGAATAAGGTGTATGGGACAAGAGAGGCATGCTGTTTTCTGCCAAAAACTGGCGCACTGACATGGCTGCGTGAGCAGGTGCATTGCCGTAGTGGCAAAGCCAATCTCCTGTCTGCCACAAATCAGGCCTTTTTTGTCATACACTGTTATGATCTTTTCAGAACCTCTAAATAGAAAACTTGATTAGCAGTCTGACCTGGTGGAATGAACTCCAAATACACTATGAGCCAGCATTTTCATCTGTTCAAGAGCTTGACGAGGTTTGTGATCAATTGACATTTCACCAGAATGAGGCTTGTCATCAGTTGACATTTCACCTTTTCTGAAATGAGAAACCACTCATACACTTGAGTTTTTCCCATAGCGCTGTCCTTATAAGCTGTGTTCAACATCACAACAGTTTCTGTGGCATTTTTCTGAGCAAGAAACAAATTTCACAGCCACATACTGTTCTCTTAAATCAGCCATCACAAAAAATGAGGTTCAAGTGAAACTGCTTTCATGAAAAAATTCACTGTTACTAGAGAGAACCTTCCCAGGTCATGCCACTGGGTGCACTAACTCAGAGCGAGTTGCTAGATGTTCGCCTAGCTGGGGGGAAATATGTACTACAAAAGAACCACCTAAGCAAATGTGGTGAAGAAAGCTGATGGTCCTCGGCTATCGAAAGATATAGCGTCTAGGGTCTTAAAAGCTTGAAGGTAAACAAGCAGCCATCTAGCTCAGAACCAACAAAGCCCACATGGAAGAACACACCAGCCTATGATCACGAAGTGCTGAAGGGATCAGTTATCAGGCATCAAAGAACAAAAAATCATATTGTGTGCTCACCTCCATGATACGATCGCTGAAGACAAATGGGTGCATAAGCAAAT
>NW_022103968.1:36628719-36632225 GCF_000313985.2 Echinops telfairi | reverse complement strand
TTACAAGGATCTACATGTGACCTCCTCCCTGGGAGACGGACAACAGAAAAGTGGGTGAAGGGAGACATCGGACAGGGCAAGATATGACAAAATAATAATTTATAAGTTATCAAGGGCTCATGAGGGAGGGGGAAGCAGGGAGGGAGGGCAAAAAATGAGGACCTGATGCCAGGGGCTTAAGTGGAAAGCAAATGTTTTGAGAATGATGAGGGCAATGAATGCACAAATGTGCTTTACACAATTGATGTATGAATGGGTTGTGATAAGAGTTGTATGGGCCCCTAATAAAACAATTTAAAAAATTATCATAAGCAAAGTCAAGGTTGGCAAAACCTAAAGGTAGTTTGTACAGAAATAAAATCTAGAGACCCCCCCCCCAAAAAAAGCCACCTAGTAGAACTTTTTCTGGTTTAATTTTAGTTACCTCCCTCATTATTGTTGAGGTGTTGAAGTTTTCTATAAATTTTAGAGATTAGCCTTTGTATATGTCATTGACAAAAATTTGTTCCTTGTCTGTAAGGTGCCTTGTTTGTTCTTTCAGTAAAATCTTTTGATGTTCATAGAGTTTGATTTTTAGGAAGTCCTAGTCATTTAGTTTATTAGCTTCTGATGTTTGGCTGACTGTTTATGCCATAAATTAAAATTCCTAAGTTTGCCTATATTTTTACTTTGATGACTTTTATAGTTTTAGGTTTTACATCTAAGTATTTGATCCATCTTTAGTTCATATATATGATATGAGATGATGTTTTATTTTTCTACAAATCCATATCCAGTTTTCTAGCACCATTTGTTAAAATGTCAATCTTTTCCCCAATAAATGGATTTTTGCTCTTTGTGGAAAATCAGTTGCCAGTTGGTGAATAGATTTGCCTGTGTATACTCAGTTTCTTGTGTTTTAACCAACAAGGCTA
This sequence comes from Echinops telfairi, assembly GCF_000313985.2. Lineage (NCBI taxonomy): Eukaryota > Metazoa > Chordata > Mammalia > Afrosoricida > Tenrecidae > Echinops > Echinops telfairi. The sequence continues at coordinate 36,631,311 of NW_022103968.1, read as the reverse complement.
TATGAATATAGCACATTTTGAGATCAGAAAGTCTGAGGCGTCCTATTTTGTCCTTTAATAGTGCTTTCCTTTTCACATAAAGCTAGTGATTAGTTTTTTCGCCTCTTTAAAGAATTGGGATGGAATCTTGTTTGGGATTACCTTGTATCAGTCTTCCTATTCATGAGCAATGTATGTGATTTCATTTATTTAGGTCTCTTTTGGTTCACTCCCCTTTCTTGCCTAGCTCCTCTGGCTAGAACTTCGAATACAATATTGAAGAGCAGTGGTGTTAAAAGCACTTATTTGAAACCTTATTTGATTCCTGTTTTCAGTCTTTCTTCATTGAGAATAATGTTGGTCATTGATTTTATTTATAGGCCCTTGATTATGTTGAGAAATTTCCCTTCTTATTCCTATTTTGCTGAAGGTTTTTTTTTTAATCAGGAATGGGTATTGCATTTTGCCAAATGTCTTTTCTGCATTGATTGATATGACCATAAAGTTTTTTCAGTTATGAACTGGGTTATGTTGATTGTTTCTCTAATGTTGAACAATCCCTACATGCTTGGTATGAATCCCATTTGGCCTTGAGGTATTATTTTTTTATATAATACTGGATTCTTGGCTAGGAGTTTGAGTATTTGTACATCTGTGTCCATGAGGGATATTATCTATGCTTTGTTGTTTTTTTAGTGGTGTCTTTGCCTAGCTTTTGTATTAAAACCAATCTTGCTTCCTAGAATGAATTCAGGTTTTCTATATTCTATATTCTGGAATAGAATAAGGAGCCCCGGTTGCATCTGTTCACTGCCGTTTTCACAGAAAAGAACCAGCACCAAGGATGTGAATTTGGGTGGAGATTCACAGAATTCAAGCGAAAGGGCTGGTGGCCTCCCAGTGACAGAGTTGAACTAAATGGCCTGGAAAAGAGACAGGGTAGGCTCAGCAGAGGTGTTAACCTGGTGCCGCAAGGGCCTGTCAGACCCAGAAGACCCCACTCTGAGGTGAAAAATGGGAAGGTGCAGGCAGGCTGACTCCTGGGAAGTTTCACAATTCTCCCAGGTTGGGAGGGCTGTGGAAAGTCTGCAGCGTACCAAGAACCTGACTCGGTTTGGCAGAAAATGTACTCTGGTGTTAGGAAGCCACAAAAATTGCCACAAACACAGGAAGGCTATGAGGGGGCCCGCACAGTTTCACAAAGCATGGTGATCACAGACCATAGCAATGGGCTCATGCTACTGATACAGAAACTACAAAATCCCAAAGTCAGGAGAATGGCCTGCCTGGGAGTAACTTAGTAGCAGTCTCTCACACTTGACCCCAGATCTAGCAGCTTGGCAAGTCCCATAGAGCAGCTGACAACTGGGGGACAGGGATGCCACAGAAAAAGCAGCGAAAAGAAGGGGAAGGTGGGCAGTGGCTCCAGGGCTCTCAGGAATCTAGGGCAATAGTGGGTATGGGTGGACAGATGCCAAAGAAACAACACCAATGAGGTTTCCTGTTCGGCAGTAATTTGGCAAAGGGGGAGAAGGATCCAGGAGGCAGTTGAAGGGAGCACAGATGGGACCCTGAAAATGTGTCTCTTGAGGCCTGATCACAAGAGCGTACAGGGTGTACCCGTGCTGAAACACCACGCTGGACCCCAGCTGGGGAGGTGGTGGCTGAGGGTGGGTGTGACTGACAGAGGGGGTATCGCGTGGGAGCCTCACCGTAGCTATCACCAGGCCCCAGGGAAGGTATGGCCACTGGGTCCCTGAGGGCTCGTCCCAGCCCAGATGGGAAGGCACAGTCTCACAGTGGAGTTGACTCCTGTGTGTTGAAGGCATAGAAGTCTTCATATTGACAATGGCCCTTTTTGGTGAAGTGTTCACAGACAGGCGGTCAGGTTTGTCTTCCATCACCTGGGGTCCATCTGTAACTGGGTAGGTATTCTTGATGAGAGACCAGCTCTTGAACCTTCTAGGGTTCCTCTGATCTTTGAAAGCCTCTCCTGGGCGGACCCCCATAGCGTGGCCCCAGAAAAGGAGGTGCAGCATTGACTTCCCACCAACCATGACTTTGTGGGCCAAGCTTGGGACCAAGGCCTCCCTACATTGGGCCTCTAGCCTGGGGAGGAGGGTGGACACTCAGCAGTGGTGTTATCATTGGTCCTCTCTCTCTTAGTGGACCTTTGTGAAGAGCTGACTTGGAATCACCGGGGCTTCCCATTGGCCATTGGTGGAGGGCCCAGAACCCTGGGTGGTCCCATGGGACTCCCTTCGTTCTCTTCTCCAGTCTCTCTGCACTCGGGCAGTGGGTGGTGGAGGCTGTTGCTGCTGACTCTGCTTCTTTCTTTTCGGCATGTGGCAATGGCTACAGTGGGATCTGGAGGGCAGGCAGTGTGGAAGCGACCTGTTACTTCTTTCCTATGAGTCTGTTAAAATTTTCTTCCATAGGCTATATTAGTTTAGGTAGGTTGTGTGTGTCTAGAAATTTGTCCATCTTTTTCTAGGTTTTCAACTCTGTTGAAGTACAGTTTGTTTTTTTTAACATTTTATTAGGGGCTCATACAACTGTTATCCCAATCCATACACACATCAATTGTGTAAAGCGCATTTGTACATCGTTTCT
>NW_022103968.1:36607556-36627792 GCF_000313985.2 Echinops telfairi | reverse complement strand
TCGGGAAGGTGAGCATCATAGAATGCCAATTTACTAGAAGAAAGTATTCTTGTGTTGAGGGAGTACTTGAGTGGAGGCCCAATGTCTGAAGTACAGTTTTTATCGTATTCTGTTTACTGTTTTTATTTGGGTTCTATTGTCACCCATTTCGTGTTTATTCATGTGATTTGCATATTCTCTTTCCCTCTCCCCCCCCCCAATGTTACATTTTCCAGTGGTTTGTCCATTTTATGAATCTTTTCAAACAATCAACTCCTAGTCTTGATGATTCTTTCTCTTCTTTTTCTGTTTCATTCATTTCTGCTCTAATCTTTATTATTTCTTTATTTCCCCACTGGTGATTGGAGGCTTAGTTTATTGCTCTTTTTCTAATTGCTGAATTTCTTGGTTTAAGGTGTTGATTCTTCCTTTGTTATATGTGCATTTCTTTCTATAAATTGAGATCTGGGTACTGCTCTAGCAGAGATTTGGGTATGCTGTGTTTTCAGTCTTGCTAAATTAGCCTAATTTTATTTCAATTTTTATTTCTTCTGTTAGCAAATAGTTTTAAATAGCAAAAAAAGGTTTGAGTTTCGTGTACTTGATTTTTTTTCTTGATCTTCTTGTTATTTCTAATTTTGTAGCATTGTTAACCATCAAGGTGCTTTCTACTCTTTTGATGTTTTTAAATTTATTTGAGGCTTGCTTTGTGACCTATTATGTGGTGTCTTCTGGAGAACAAGCCCGATGTTCTGGGAATGAGTGTGTAGTATGCTTTTATTGGTTGGGGGAAAGGGTGATTTGCTGTTTGATTTATATATTTTTTCTAGCCTTTGAATTTTAGCTTATTTTTATCTTGTGAAGTGCTTTTTGTAGACAATATATCATATTTTCTTATCTATCTACTTTTTGTAGACAATATATCATATTTTCTTATCTATCTACTGACTGGTGTATTTCATCAGTTTACATTTAGTTTATTGACAGAATGAATTTTGCTGTAATTTTATTGTGGGATTGTTTATTTTCCCTTTTATTGTGGTGCTGCCAATTTCTTTGTTCATATATTTTTCTCTTCTGAGTTAATTTTATTTATAGATGTTCTTTATATTTCCTTCATTACTTTTGGTTTTGTGTTTACTGAATATTATTTTCTTTTTATTTTGATGAGAAGGTTTATTAATTTTCTTTGTGGTTGCCTTGCAATTTCTTTTTATCATCCTAAGTTTAAAGCAAAAATCCTTGGGGACCCAGTGAGTTAAGCACTGGGTTGCTAACTATGATGTAGGCAGTTCAAACCCATCAACTATTCTGCAAGAAAAGATGATGCTGTTTGCTCCCATAAAGATTTACATTCACCCCTCAGGACCAATGAGAGTATCGATACCAGGAGGGTAAGGGGAAGGTGGGAGGAGAAAGGAGGAAGCGATCACAGTGATCTACATATGACCCCCTCCCAGAGGGATGTACAACAGAAAAGTGGGTAAAGGGAGAAAGCAGTCAGTGTAAGATATGAAAAAAAAAGTATAAATTATCAAGGGTTCATGAGGGAGGGAGGTTGGGGGAGGGGAGAAAATGACCAGATACCAAGGGCTTAAGTAGAAAAAAATGTTTTGAAAAAGATGATGGCAACATATGTACAAATATGCTTGACACAATGTATGTATGTATGGATTGTGATAAGAGCTATAAAGAGCCCCCAATAAAATGATTTTTTCAAAAAGAGATTTGCAGTCTTGTAAACCATACAGAGCAGTCTGCACTGCCCTAAAAGTTGCTATGAGTCAGAATCAGCTGGATGGCAGTGGACAGAAGTTTAAAATCATCTGTTCCATCTTAGTACCATTTTCCCTTGCTCTTCATTTGAATGTTCTTTAACTGTACCATTCATTTCTTTGTTTTTTTTAGTTGTTGTCATTCAGTAACATCTCTGGTTCCCTATTTTCAGTCTTGTAGGTTTAATTTCTTTTTTGAAAATCATTGATCTAAGTTGGCTTCCAGGCGATGTTGCCATGTTTTCTATCAAATTGTCATCCGATGTTGATGGTTCTTTGTTCAGCGGACTCCCTTTAGTGTCTGGTTGGCTTGGTCTAACTTTTACAAAGTACCTTAAGTTGTGTTTATCTTGAAATGTCCTGATTTTGCCTTTGTCTTTGAGGAACAGTTTTGTTGGTTGACAATTTATTTTATGAATCTCATCTCATTGTATTTTTGACCTGTAAGGTTTTTGTTTAGAAATCAGAACGTGGGCTTCTTGGTTCTTCTCTTTAGGTAGCATTTTGGTTTTCCTGATCTGCTTTTAGGATTCTTTGTCTTTGATTTTCAAAAGTTTGATTATTGTAAGCCTTAGTGATTTGTTCTTGGGTTTTTTTAGCTAATTGGAGCTCATTAAGCTTCTTAAATTGATATCTTTGTGCTGCCTGACATGAGGGAGATTTGTGTGTGTGTGTGTGTCAACAAATCTTCGACAGTTTTCTGTAAACCTTATTATTTATTTCTACTTCCTGTTCTGGAATCCTGACCATGCAGAAGTTATTCTTCTTGCTAATACCTCACATTATCCCTAGACTGTCTTTATTTTTCCTCATTCTTTGAATGTATAGCTATCAAGGGATTTGCCTTCTATTTTCTTTACTATGCTTCCATCGATTCAACTCCTTTGTCCTTCCATTATATTAAGTATTTCTGATGGTTTAGTGTTCACCTTCTGGATTTATGTTTGCTAGTTTTGCATGGTTTCTAATTGTCAATTTATTTTGTTCCTATGTTTTTCCAAATTTTTCTAGAGGTTTATGTTTTCCTTGATTCTGTCTGTAACTTTCTTGGTTTTTGTCGGTGTTCTCCTTAATCTCCTCTTCTAATTCTGTTGAAAGATTATAAATATAATTCCTTTTAATTCTTTATCAAGTAGTTCCATTACTCTTCCTTCCCCAGGAAGTTATTCTGACCAGGTATAAGGTGACTTTAAAACATTCATAGAAAAATTCCATTACCTTTTAATTCCATTTTTTCTATGATTCTTTTGAAATCCCCTCATATTTTGGTCACTTGCTTAAACCATATTGTCCTATTTCTTTGTGTGAATTGAAAGTTAGTGTTGTCCCTGAGACACTATGGTATTAATTTTATATGATGACTATGTTTGTTTTACTTTGACTTGTGTTTTCTGTGTTGTTATTTGTGTGTTTGTGTGTTATATTCAGATGGGTGCTACTCGGGTCACTGGTTTAGTAACAGGGTGCTCATCAACTGTCTCTGCGTGTGTGGGATAGCAGGTGGATGTGTAGACTCAGGACTCAGTGTTGGCTGCTCTCTGCTGTAATTCAGCAGTGCAGGAATGGGCAATATCACTCATCCATATGTAGCTGGCTAGTGGGGATACAGTCACCAACTCTTGTCAGATGCAGGGAAAAAGAACAAGAGAAAAAAATCATGTGATATGATATGGCAACAGGCATGATTGTGAGCTTCTGACTATGGAAGTGGCAGGCTTGTTTGTGGTCCGTGTCTGTGAGGGTGCGTGTCCCCATCCACAGAGGCAGATGGCACATTCTGTGGGAGCTTGTGCTCCCAGCCACCAGAGAAAGCCAACTAAGGAGGCAGTGGGCGCACAATGTACAATCTTTGAGTGCACCACAAGGAGTGGAGTGGTTGGAGGCTACTGGTAGTGGGAAAGAGGTGCCAGGCTGGAAGGACCATTAGGCAGAGAGCATCACCAGCCACCCAGTAGGCAGGGGTAAGGAGATATGTCTGGGCACTGGGAGACAGTGGGAAAGAGAGAGAGTATGCTCCTCTGGTCTCTGGTACTGGCATAGATGCCAGTGCCCTCTTGGGTGAATGAAGCCAGTTATTTGGTTCATGCTGCAGCTCAATGGCTACAGGATGGGGTATCCAAAGCCCGGTGGCCCCATCTGCCATTTCACAAACCTCAACTTTGGTCCATAAGCTAACTTACTAGGGACTACTGCTAGTGTTTCTATCCCTGTTTACTGGCTTTCTCTGAGTCTCTGGAACTCTTGCTTACTTTCCTACACTTTGCTTCCTTAGATTTAGTTTTTCTGCTCACCTTGCTTCACTCCCTAGTTGTTTAAACTTTGTCTCTGACTTAGTAGGATTTCAGTGATAATTGCCTTCCAATGCTCCTTGTCTGGGAACACTGCATGTTCCAAAATGGCCACACGGTGCTTGACCAGTAGACAGGTCACCCCTTCTACATCTCTTTCATTGTTCATGGGTTCATTCCGTTACTTCTTCTAATCAGTATTGATATAATCTTTATTCTTTCTTTTGATGCTCAGAGTTTCAGGATTGTCATCTGTACCTGTTTCACTTGGCTTCTTGGGGGATTCCATTTGGCAGAGGGGCAGTGTCTTGGGTGTTGCTGTCTTACCTCTACCACTAATGAACTATTTCAAGAGGTGCATAGTAGTCATAGTGGTTTTTAAATATGAGTATGATTGGGGATTTATACATCCTGTACAGGAAATCTCATCACAGACTAGAATTTTCATAGTCATATCTGAAAAATGTTAATAGAGTGTCCTCAGGGAAGCTCTGATCATCACTAAAGTGAATTTGACGTTTGAAAAGACTATTTCATATGAAAATTTTGCATTTAGAGAAGACCAAACCAAAGAGCTGTACATAGAGTTCATCTGTCTATGTATTTGTACTGTGTTGTCTCTTCAATGAAACTTCTGCCAGTCTGACCTACGTACGTAGATAGCTAAAATGTTAGATTAATATTTACTTGATATAGTTTAAAATGCAAGCATTTCCAGCTCGAGTGCAAAGCTGATAGTTTAAAATGAGTTTTAAAGTGTTGTTATAAAATCAAAGAAGTATTCATCAACAAAAATAACAAAATGTGAAGCTATTGTTTCCTGCTGTATCTTCCCATCTCTAGCCCATCTGCACTGTGATTTTCATCATATCAAATGGCAGTTCTTACATCTTTGAGGGACTTTGAAATTTTTCAACAAAATTCTGTAAGGGCAAGATCAGAGCTTTAGGGTAGATGGGATATGGTTACCCAGTGAAATTCTCAGGCTTATTCCTTGCCATCCTTGAAGGGTGATCAGTGCATTATAATGGAAAAATTTCTTGGCCCAACTTTCCTATCCTTTCTCTCAGCAAAGCAGTTTTCAGTTTTCTTAAAACTTTTTTAAGTTTTAACCCCTCATGGTTTCTTGTGTCTTTCAAGAAAATCCATCTTGAATACCCCTTGGGAGTTCCCCCAAATAGTCACTGAAACTTTTGAATTTGCTTCTTTGTCTTAAATTTAGCTTGCCTAGTAGTTGTGATTGGAGATCACTGTTTTTATTGGACATTGTTCTTTGAGGCATTCTATAATAAATCTAGACAAGTGTATTACTGAGAGAACTTGTCTATCAATATCTACTAATAGCAAATACATTTAACTATGTTATGTTGGAATAAACGTGTATATATAAACAGGAATCCTAGTACGAGGACTTTTCTTTTTACCCCTTTATATTTTGAATAATAAATATTGCAGAGATAGAGATTCGATTTTGAAATATTTTAATTCAGAGACTCAGTAGAATATTGTGGCTTTCAAGTATTTTCTTATAGAACAGAACCAACAATTCCTTTTCTAAGACTTGGCATGAAATGTGAACACAAAGTCAGCTTTGGGGAGGTGGAGGATGATCAAAGTACATTTTAACAGAATTTTTAATATAGCTTAGTAGTTGTTAGGAAAAACTATCATATAAAACCATGGCTATCCATCTTATGGCTCTTGATAGGAAAGTGTGATAAAAAATCGGGAGTTTAGCTCAGGAGCAGTTTTTTTCTCAGTAAATTAGGAACGCATTCAAATAACAAATATTAAAATCAGATTTAAAATATTTAGCTGTAGGGCAATCGAAGTAGAACAAGCTGGAACTCCAAATTTTTTAGAGTATTTTATCATCTTACATATTATGTGTGCATCTCTGTTCAAAAAAAGACCATTGAAATTCATGTTAACCAAACCCCAAGCTGTTGCCATTGAGTTGATTCAGACTCCCAACAACCCCAGGTCGCTTTTCTGAGACTGTAATCTGTACTGAGACAGATAGACTTACCTGCCTCCTGTGGAGCACGTGGTTGATGCTTACCCAACGGTGTCACCAGGGCTCCTGGAGGCTCATGTTTAGTGCTTGTGAAATATGATCTTTGATTAGTTATCCTATTTACAACAAAAATTTTATGCTGTGCGACAAGTTTATTAAACTCATAGTCAGCTTCTGCCTAAAGATCCGTCTCTGTTCTTCAATAGGGCAGATTGGAATATTTTGTGTTTTTCTTTCCTTCAATGAAGTTTTAAAATGTGTAGTTTTTTTCACCCTGAGTTTCCTACTTATACACTCATCTTGTCTAGAACAGCTGGTTGGGTTTTCTCCTACTATCTATTCTTCACACACATCCAGCCCACTGTTTGTAGGTGCAGGCTGGCCACATTCCAGGACTTCATCAGTAGTGTTCTTCTGCTGTAAAACTCATCGATAACATTTATAAAACTCCTCAGGAAACCAGATGTAATATCTGCATTTGATCCAAGTCTCAGAAGGCATGTACAATAGTAATGTTCACTGACTTTTAATTTAGCCTGTAGTTTGATGTCATTAATACCTTGTGGCTTCTTCATTTGATTCCCTGCTTTTCAGTTAATGATTTTATGATTACCCAACATTGATGCCCATTTTCTCCTCACGACATCTTAGATTATATGTAGGATTTCTCTTGTGCAAGGTTCTATGAAGCAACTATTGTTATGAGGGTTTTATTATTTTGAAGTGCTATATCAACCTACGAAACTGTCTATGATTAATTGTATGTCATCTCAAGTATAAACTGTCAAGAGTACAATCAATCATCTTACAAACCAAGGATATTTTTTCATGTTGTTTAAGCTTTTTAAAAAAAAATCTATTCCAAGAAATAGTATTTCAATCCACTTATGATATCTTAAGGAAAAGGTTGGATTTGTTAGAATGATAAACACGTATTGGATCAAGAAAGCAGACAGGAGCAGGGGTAGTGCTATAGGCTAGTTGTTGCTTGTCTCTTCTCTCACCCTTGGCTGGCCAGCCTTTCTGTTGTTGTTCTGTCTAAAATCTGGGGAGATTTAGTCTGCTTGGTTACTCAAATGCTTGAATGCCTTTTATACTAGACCACCTAATGTGTGGCTTCCCAGCCTACAAACAAGCTGTCTTTAGATTGAATCCCCATTCCTCCTCCAATGCATGGTCCTTCCTGCACGAAGAACAAGAGTAGGGCAGTTTAGATAGAAAGGGCCATTGGACTTAGCAGCCAAGGGAATGAGGTCAATACATTTCCCCCCAAAGCTGTGTACCCTTCCATCTGCTGGTCGCTCTATCTTTCGGGAGTTAACAAGTAAAGCTCCCAGACTGGGAAATCACAGCTTCCATTGTTTCCGTTTTCTATTTTTCCTATTATTTGTCAATTGATTTCATATGATCACCACCACCATTATCCTGATTCTGATGTCTCCAGATCTCCCAAGATTTCATTCCCCTCGTTCCACTGGACACTCTTAGGCCAAACCACTAATCATGTCATGTTGTTGGTACTTATATTGTAATACTTTATTTTCTGCTACAATTAAAAAAACTATATGGCTAGTCTTCCTTTCTCTCTCTTTGAATGTTGCTGTGCTTTAGATGAAAGTTTACACAGCAAGTTGGTTTCTTGTTGAACACATTTTATACAAATTGTTGTGTAACATTGGTTACAATTTTCACAGTGTTCCAGCTTTCTCACTATTTCCATCCTGGTTTTCGACCTCATCTTTGCATTTTGATAGATGTTGATCATCTGATCATATATAGTTGATTGTTTAAAGGAGTATATTACTCACAGATGGTAGTGTTTATCCAACAAGGAAATCTATTATTCTTTATGCTGAAAGGTGAATTCTAAGAGTAGTTTCAGTGCCAATTTCAAAGGATATTTGAGGGCAATAGTCTCAGGATTCCTCTAGTCTCTTATCAGTCCAATTAAGTCTAGCCTTCTTATAGAAATTATAATTTTGTTCGATATTTTCTCCCATTCTATCCAGAGCTTTTTATTATATTCTTGGTCAGAGAGGTCAGTGGGGGTGGCCAGGCACCATCCAGTTTTTCTGATTTCACATTAGAAGAGACCATGGTTCATGTGGGCTATTCATCCCATAGACTGATTTCTTCTTCGGGTCTTTGGTTTTCTTCATGCATAACAAACTGGATTACATTGAGAAGAATGAGAATTCCAGAGCACTTCGTTTTGCACATGTGGAACCTGAACGTGGACCAAGAGGCAATCATTCAAACAGAACAAGAGACTACTCTGTGGTTTAAAATCAGGAAATGTATGTATCTAGGTTGATTCCTGTTACCATATTTGTTCCAACTGTATGCTGAGCAAATAACCTGAGACACTGGACTATAGGAAGAACACAGCATCAGATTTGGAAGAAGACTTATTAACAACTTTTGATATGTAGTTGACATAACTTTGCTTTCTGGAAGCAAAGAAGACTTGAGGCACTTACTTAGGAAAATCAGAGTACAACCTTCACATGGATTACAGCTCAATATGAAGAAAACAAATCCTCATAACTGGACCAACATCATAATAGGTAGAGAAAAGTTGAAGTTGTCAGGGAACATCATGATAAGTGGAGAAAAGTTGAAGTCAAAGATTTAATTTTGCTTAGACCCAATATCAATGCCAATGGAAGTAGCAGTCAAGAAATCAAAGGATGGAGGTGGTGGGGAGAGCTTCTTGGGGAGTCGCAGCATCAGCACTCTGCTGGCCCAACACCTGTCTCGGTGTCTGCAGCCTCTTCCACTTCCTTCCTGGGCGACGAGAACCAGCGGCCAGAAATCCATCATGTCTATCCTCAAGATGCACCCCAGAGAGATCTTCGACTCCCGTGGAAATCCCACCATTGAGGTTGATCTTTACACTGCCAAAGGGCTCCTCAGAGCTGCCGTGCCCAGTGGGGCTTCAACTGGGATCTGTGAGGCCCTGGAGCTCCAGGACAATGATAAGACCCAGTATCTGGGCAAAGGTGTCTCAAAGGCTGTTGAGCACATCAATAAAACGATTGCGCCTGCCCTGGTTAGCAAGAAGCTGACCGTGACGGAACAGGAAAAGATCGACAAGCTGATGATTGAGATGGGTGGAACTGAGAATAAGTCAAAATTTGGTGCAAATGCCATTCTGGGCGTATCCCTCGCTGTGTGCAAGGCCGGAGCTGTTGAGAAGGGAGTCCCCCTATACCGTCACATTGCTGACTTGGCCGGCAATTCCGAAGTTATCTTGCTAGTTCCTGCTTTCAATGTGATCAACGGTGGCTCCCACGCCGGCAACAAGCTGGCCATGCAGGAGTTCATGATCCTCCCCGTCAGAGCAGTCAACTTCAAGGACGCCATGTGCATTGGGGCCGAGGTGTACCACAACCTGAAAAACGTCATCAATGAAAAACGTCATCAAGGAGAAGTACAGCAAGGATGCCACCAATGTCAGAGATGAAGGTGCATTTGCCCCCAGCATCTTGGAGAACAAACAGCTGCTGAAGAATGCTATTGGGAAAGCTGGTTACACTGACATGATGGTGATTGGCATGGATGTAGCTACCTCTGAGTTCTTCAGGTCTGGGAAATATGACTTAGACTTCAAGTCTCCTGATGACCCCAGCAGGTACATCTCACCTGACCTACTGGCAGACCTGTACAAGTCCTTCATCACGGACTACCCAGTGGTGTCTATCAAAGACCCCTTTGACCAGGATGACTGGGACGCTTGGGCCAAGTTCACTGCCAGTTCAGGGATCCAGGTGGTAGGGGACGATCTCACAGTGACCAACGCGAAGCGAATCGCCAAGGCCGTGGGCAAGAAGTCGTGCAACTGCCTCCTGCTCAGAGTGAACCAGATCGGCTCTGTGACCGAATCTCTGCAGGCGTGCAAGCTGGCCCAGTCCAAAGGGTGGGGCGTCATGGTGTCTCATCGTTCTGGGGAGACGGAGGATACTTTCATTGCTGACCTGGTAGTGGGACTCTGCACTGGACAGATCAAAACTGGTTCGCCATGCCGATCTGAGCGCCTGGCCAAGTACAACCAGATCCTCAGAATTGAAGAGGAGCTGGGCAGCAAGGCCAAGTTCGCTGGCCAGAAGTTCAGAAATCCCCTTGCCAAATAAACTTGGCAGGCAGACCTCTGGTAGTCCCTCCCCTGAGCCTGTCGGTGTTCTCACCGCTTCATTAGAGCTGCCCCTGCAGCCAAGCCAGACTATCTGGACACATGTTGGAAACCCCAGCTTTGTGATCCTGTGACAGCCCCACTTCTCGCCCTTCTCGCGAGCTTCCCACCAAGTGTCCCAGTGTCATCGCGAGGTGTCAACAGGCAACATCCCCAGTGGTTTTGTTTGCAAAATAAACATCAATGACCCCCCCCAAAAAAAAATCAAATTTGCATTGGACAAATCTGCACAAGATCTTTTAAAAATGTTGAAGCACACAAATGTCACTCTGAATATGAAGGTGCACCTAACCCAAGCCGTGGTATATTCCATCGTTTCATATGCTTGTGAAAGCTGGAAAGAATATTGAAAGGACCCATAGTCTGCCAGAAGAACAAACAAATCTGTCTTGAAAGAAGTGCAGTCAGAATGTTTCTTAGAAGCAAGGATGGTGAAACTCCATCTCATGTACTTTGGACATGTTATCAGTAAAATCCAGTCCCTGGAAAGGGACATACATACAACAAGCTTGATAAAGTAGAGGTCAGCAAAAAAAAAAAGAGGAAGCCCATCAACGAGATGAATTGCTACGGTGGCTGCAACAATGAGCTTAAACATAACAATTGTGAGGATGATGAAGGGTTGGGAGATGTTCCGTTCTGTTGCACATTGAGTTAGAGCTGACTGGGTGGCACCTAACAACAAAAGCAACAACATATGGGTTGAATAAGTAATATGGGAGGGAGGGAGGCTATAATCCTACTATACATCTTTTTCAATTTTAAACCACACAGTATTCTCTTGTTCTTTTCAAATTCCTGCCACATGAGCTTAATTAACCATTCCATAATTACCGGTTTTCACAATGTTATTTATAGTTAACTATGATCCACAGAGTTGAAAGCCTTCCTCCATAGTCACTAAAGCACAGGTAAAAGATTTGTTACAGGACAGGGTCCACACTCCTCTTTGCCTCTAGGTGTCAGGATATGGTCCTTGCCTACCTTTATGTCCAACTCACTGGAGCTTCCACCTTACTGATTCTGTTTATCCACACTGCTGCCCTTGTCCTTTTTTGGTCAGTTTAAATATCATCCATGAGAGTTCTAAAGGGCAAAAAAATCCTTGATATATCAAGTTATTGTAGATATTTACAACTAACAAAGCTTTGTTTCTCAGGGGCCTTTCATTGTATAAAACATGATGACTTGATTTTATAAATTGACTACTTTTATTCGTTATAATGTGTAAATGAAATATTTATTGCAGTCAAGATTTGACATTTGTTACCACTACTATTTACGACATCCTGATCAAACACACCTGCTAGCAAAGGCAGATTAAATCCCTTAGTGACTTACAGCCACTGTAGTGCGAGCTCTGTGCTATAATGATTTAAGATTACAGACTTCATTGTAATACTGACTAGAGTTTGAATTCCGATTTCATGGTGTTTATACTTTAGACAAATAGTATTATCTAACTACAAAGTTAAAATAGCAGTTAACATTAGCAGGATGTGTACTGTGTATAAGGAGCCTTGTTGGCATAGTGGTTACTTGATGGGCTGCTAACTGAAAGTTCAGCATTTTGAAACCACCAGCTGTTCCTCCAGAGAAAAACAGCACTTTCTACTCCCATATAGAGAGTTATAGTCTCAGAAACTCACAGGGGCAGTTCTACCCCGCCCTGTAGGGTCCATATGAGTTGGCATCAACTTGATCAGTGAGTTTATTTTTTTTGTTTTGGTGCTATGTACAAAGAACTGTGCTAATCTTTAAGCAAGCATCATTAGCTCAGGTAAACCTCACAATAAGCCAGTGGTGAGTTAGGTGCTATTGCCATTATCAGTTTGTAAGCAGGTAGATAAGATGACTATTTTTAGTTTATATGTAAACACAATTTGCTCATAGAAAAGGTAAGTCAATTTTAACATGTGTTGGTTTGATATATCTGTCATCAAATTAAAAGCTCTATTATAAATGTTAATTATTTCTATAATAAAATAACTAAAGTGTGATTATAGGAACTATGTTGCAATATTAACTTTTCTATTTTTAGGGTTCGGACAGAGGAGCCAAAGGCCAAAATTCCACTTTTAGCAATTTTATTTCAACCGTTAGCCAGAAGAAAGAAGCTGCTGAAAACAGAAGTTCACCTACACATCTTGTTTTCCCTAACATCAAGAATGGTAAAATAAATAAATAAAATAATGTATTATAATTACCGAAAGTGCAAAACTGCCTACATAGCTTGCATGATATTATATTATCAGGCTATTAAAATATATTTTAAAAATCTAATTTTTAGTTTATCAGTATGAGAAAGTATTGGTTTTTAGTGCGAGAAATTCATTAGACATTTAATATATGCATTTTCTGTATTAGGAAAACATTTTTGGAAAAAATATTTTATTCTCTAAGTAGATTATATAGTAGTACACATATTACTGGAATTTTTGAACAAGTAACCCACAACATATGTATGTTTTATATATATTTATACACACACACCGTATTTCCCAAAAAGTAAGATATCCCTGGAAAATAAGACCTACTTACAGTTTTGCCTCTCGCTGAAATATAAGGCATCCCCCAAAAAATAAAACCTCCCCGAAAATAAGGCCCCCCGAAGCTACCATAACTCTGGACTCTGGACCATAGCGGTGGGCGCTGCCGTGCAGCTCACTATGTATGGGCCGCAGCGCAGCCAGAGCAGACTGGAAGTGCGAGGTCTCTTAATAAAACAATAAACAATAAATGTGTACTGTATTCTTCTTCATGGAAAAATAAGAGAATAAGACCTAGCGCATCTTTGGGAGCAAAAATTAATATAAGACACTGTCTTATTTTCAGGGAAATGGTATATATATGGGCACCAGAAAGTCCATGGAAAGATGAAAAGATAATGAAAAATGTCCAAGTGCTTTTTGAAGCACCCCTCCTTGTATGTATTCAAACTACACAAATAAAACATTTAAAGGATGAAATGAAGCTCAAATAAGCCATATTACAAGTTTATTTTTAAAAATCAATGCTTTAATAAAGAGTTTTATCTAATAGTTTTTGTTTTTTAAATTTATCTTGGTGGTACATTGATTTTTAAGATCTGGTGCGAAGTTCAATTTTATTTAGTAGTTGTTTTAAATGACTCATTACCAATAGGGTATACATTGTATATATTGCTGTTGCTGGGTGCTGTCCAGTCAGTTTTGACTCAAAGCAACCCTATGTACAACAGAACAAAGCATCGTCCAGTCCTGCACCATCCTCACAATTGTTCTTATGTTTGAGCCCATTGATGAAGCACTGTGTCAGTCTTATCTTGTCAAAGTCCTTCTTTTTCTCTGCCCCTCCACTTTACCAAGCAAGATGTCCTTCTCTGGGGACTGGGATCTTCTGACAACACGCCCAAAGTACATGAGACAAAGTCAGGCCAACCTTGCCTCAAAGGAGCATTCTGGCCAAGCTTCTTCCTAGACAGATTTGTTGTCCTTTTGGTCATTCATGGTTTTTTTGTTTGTTTGTTTGTTTGTTTGACATGCACTTGTTTATCCCTAAAGATTCCCAAGTCCATTTCAATTTTACTTTTCCTCTCCACCACCCCCTTTTTTTTTAACACTACTTAGACCACTATTTAGATTTGAGGGATAAGGAGTCTGGAGAGTTTTGTTTTTAAAGAAGCACACTCTGTTTATTTACACAGCCCAAATCAAGAAATGAATCAACAGCAATACCCTGCTAGACTTTCCATATATGTGGTTCTCTTTCTCCCCTCTCCCCATCTTTCCCTTTTCCCCCATGGTGCTTTGAATATTCTCTGTCACCACCATAGTTCAAACGCATTAGTTTTTCTTTGGTCTTCTTTATTCAGTGGTCAACTTTCACATGAAATTACCATCACTTAGGTCAGGTACCATATTCCTCAAAGTTAACATCCTTGCTTTTCACCATTTGAAAGAGGGCTTGTGTACCAGATTCACCTAATGCAATGCATCATTTTATCTCTTCACTGCTGCTTCTATGAGCATTGATTGTGGATACAATGGGGGGATTTCAGTGTTTTCTGTGTTTATCATGATGTTACCTATTGGTCCAGTTGTGAACAATTTCATTTTATTTGGGGTGAAAAAAACCAAAATCTCATTATTGGATTGCAACATTTCATTAACTGTGTTTATTATTAAGAAACTCCTTAATTCCTCACTTACGATTAGTTCATTATCCAGCATTTCACATTTATAACAATAGTGAAAACATTACTATCTACTTTGCACAATTATAACATGTGTTTGGCATTCATGAATGCTGAAATGCAAGGCAATAGTAACACTGGCTGTGATGTGCCATTTGGCTGATACTTGCTCTCAGTGCTTGCCAGTTATTTAATAGTGGGATTTGGTGCTTTTTCAGTGAACTCTGGCATGTAGTGATCTTCCTCCATTTTGTGATATGATGTGTTCATCCTCCATTTTCACATAATGCTGGTTTTCACATGATGACCTAGTCTTTGAAACCTAATCACGTTAATAAGTTAGGAATTGGAATACTAAATTCTCAACCCGTTCATAAATTTTTCTGTAATTTTTGCAAAACTTGACTTAAAAATATTCATCTTTCCTACTGTCAGTTATTCTTTCAAACTAATTGAATTTTAACAAATAGATTCAAAGCCTATTGAAAGCTTCATTTTGAAGATTCTATTTCCAGACCCAATGAATTCTCAGACACAGGCATTTTATACAAATTATGCTTAAAATTGTCTTTTTCAGTCACAAAATCTTATAATGATAGAATATTTCTAAATATCCAATTTCAGAAAGCTTTTTCCACAGCATGAATTTCTCTTGAAAAACAATTTTTTTCCATTGTTAGGCTATTTATATTTATTATTTTTAAAGTATCACATAGGCTATAAACTACTAAAACCACTTAAATGAAAGGCCAAGAAATTTGGACTGTCTTACAGAAAAGAAAATAATCCATAACTTGTCTTTGTTTTTTGGTTTTTTGACAACTTATTATTTGAGATAATATTACTCATAAAGAAAAGGTACAAGAATAATGTTATTGCCTTATATTAATGTATATATTACATTTTGTCCCATTGTTTTCTCTCTTACACCTTCCCTCTTCTCTCCTTTCCTTCTATATACACCATAAACACACACACACACACACACACACACACGAAGTAATTTCTGATAAAAATAACTTAATGACTATAGGTAATCCAACTTAGGATGGGTTCCATTCAGACTAAATCGTTTACAATGTAAATTGAATACCTTTTTTCATCTTTGCCATTTCACTATTACTGCTTTTTTATTATGGATATTTTTATAAGTCTAATATTTACTTATCTTTGGGCATTGGGATGAGAATGATGAAATCAGCAAATTACACACTGTTGCATTGTATGTCCACAACTCCCTTATCAGTGTGTCCTATTGAAGTGACTTCTATGTTGCTATGATGTTAGAAATCAGGCCACCGGTATTTCAAATGTCAGCAGAGTCAACCATGATGAATAGGTTTCAGTGCAACTTCTAGACTAAAATCAGACATGGAAGCAGGAATAAACTGAGGGATTAGCCATTGAAAACCTTATGAATAGCAGTGGAACATTGTCAGACATAATGTCGGAAGATAAGCCTCTCAAGTTGAAAGGCACTCAACTTTTTGAAGTCCCCCTTGAATGTGCTGCTTTACCCATGAAGCTATGAAAAAGTTGAAGAATTTTACCAACTTATTTAGATTGAAATTGATCAAACATGTAACTCAAGATGCACTGATAATTATTGGTGACTAGAATGCAAATGTTGGAAATAAAAAGGGGAAAGATCAGTAGTTGGAAAATATGGCCTTGGGAGTAGATATGAAGGTAGACGTTGTATGACAGAATTTTACAAGACCAGTGATTTTTTTTTCATTGAAAACACTTTTTTAGCAACATAATCAGTTACCATGCAGTTGGGACTACACAGATGAAATACACAGAAATCCAAACTATATCTGTGGGAAGACACAATAGAGAAACTCAGCAACCAAAACAAGGCCAGAGGCTGACTGTTGAAAAGACCGTCAATTGCTCATGCGCAGGTTTAAGTTGAAATCAAAGAAAAGTAAAACAAGTACACAGGAGCCAAAATATGACCTTGAGTATATCCCACCTGAATTTTGAGAACAAGATTTGGCTCATTGAACACTAATGACAAGACATCATGACATGTGAGATGACCTCAAGAATATCATCCATGAAGAAAAGGCCAAAGTAGATGTCAGAAGAGACAGACTGGCTCTGGAGCTTAGAGTAGCTAAAGCAAATGGAAGAAATGACCATGTGAAATAGCTCAACAGAAAACTTCAGGGGGCAGCTTTAAAAGACAAAGTAAAATATTATAATCAAATGTGTTAGAAAGCCTAAAAAGAAGAACATGCTCAGGATACCTCAAGCTGGCAAAAAGTTCAAGCCTTGAGTTGTAATATTGAAGGATTTTATGGGAAGAACATTGAATGATGCAGGAAACATCAAGAGAAGGTGGGAAGAACATATAGAGCCACTATTCCAAAGACAACTAGTCAACATTCAACCATTTCAAGAGGCAGCATATGACCAAGGACCAGGGAGTACTGAAGGAAGATGTCCAACCTGCACTGAAGCAACTAGTGAAAAGCAAAGCTCCAGAAATGGAGAGAAAACTAATTGAAATGTTTCAAGAAGCTGACGAAGCACTGGAGACACTCATCTATGCCAAAAAAAAATTTAGGAAGCAGTTTCTTTAATATATGAAAGTAAAAGTTTGTTGAAGATAATTCAAAAATGGCTACAGATATATAGCAATACGGGGCTGCTAGAAATTCAAGCCGTATTCATAAGAGGTTGTGGAATGGGGAGATTATTATTGACGTCACATAGATCTTAGCTGAAAGCAGAAAATTCCAGAAAGATGTTTACTTGTGTTGTATTGATTACTCAAAAGCATTAAACTGTGTGGATAATAGAGAACTATGGATTCATTGTGACAAATGGAAATCCCAGAACTCCTAACTGTGGTCATGTGGAGCCTGTGTATAGATCAAGAGGCAGATGTTCAAACAGAACACAAGAATATTGTATGCTTTAAAATCAGGAAAATCGTGGGTCAGGGCTGCATCCTTTCCCCATGTTTACTCAATCTAGTATGCTTAGCAAATAATTTGAGCAGCTGGACTATATGAAGAAGAACACAGCATCAAGATCGAAGGTGACATAACTTTGCTTGCTGAAAGTGAGGACTTGAAGCACTTGCTGATGAAAATCAAAGACTCCAACCTTTACACTGGATTGCAACTCCGTGTAAAGAAAACCAGAATCCTCGAAACATCATGCTAAATGGATGAAAAATTGAAGTTGTCAGAGATTTCCTTTTATTTCAATTCACAGTCAACATTCATGGAAGCAGCAATCAAGAAATCAAATGATGTGAGAAGACGCTGGGGCTGGAGTTCTTGCCCAGTTGCGCTACCGACCTCGGCACCTCTACCTCTCTCTATGGAAGTCCCCGAGACGCGCCCCAACCACACTATATCAACAATCTCAACGAAAAGATCAAGAAGGATGAGCTGAAGAAGTCCTTGTATGCCATCTTCTCACAGTTTGGCCAGATCTTAGATATCCTGGTGTCCCAGAGCCTTAAGATGAGGGAGGGGTCAAGCCTTTGTCATCTTCAAGGAGGTCAGCAGTGCCACAAACGCCCTGCGGTCCATGCATGGCTTCCCCTTCTACGACAAGCCCATGCGGATCCAGTACGCCAAGACCGACTCGGACATCTCCAAGATGAAGGGCACATTCGTGGGGCGGGACCGCAAGCGGGAGAAGAGGAAGCCCAAGAGCCAGGAGACCCCCTCAGCCAAGAAGGCTGTGCAGGGAGGGGCCACTGCCTCGGGTGGGGGCCGTCCCCGGGCCTGTCCCGGGTATGCCGCCCATGACAGGCTCCCCGCATCATGCACCACATGCCCGGCCAGACGCCCTACAGGAACCCCCCCCCCTCCCCGGCATGATTCCCCGGCCCGGTCTGGCTTCTGGCCAGCCCCTTCCAGGGGCCATTCCTTCACAGCAGCTTATGCTAGGACAGATGCCCCCTGCCAGCTGCTTTCTGAAAACCCGCAGAACCACATCCTGTTCCTCACCAACCTGCCCCAGGAGACCAGCGAGCTCATGCTTTTAAACCAGTTCCCTGGCTTCAAGGAGGTCCGGCTGGTGCCTTGGCAGCACGACATCGCCTTTGTGGAGTTTGACAACGAGGTGCAGGCAGGGGCTGCCCGCGATGCCCTGCAGGGCTTCAAGATCACCCAGAACAATGTCATGAAGATCTTTGCCAAGAAGTAGTGCCTTTTCCCTCTTGCCTGCCCCTGTCTCTGCTCCTGGGGTGCCCTTCCCTGGCACGGCTCAAGACCCTGAAGGTAAGTGCCCCTCAGGGGCCTTGTCTGAGCCACGTGTGAGTGAATGGTCGCTACACAGCATTGTACCCAGAGTCTGTCCCAGACATTGCACCTGGCGCTGGCAGACTGGAATTAAAGTGTTTTTGTGAGGTTTGGTTTTAAAAAAAAAATCAAATGATGTATTGCACTAGATGAACCTGCACAAGACCTTTTAAAATGTCACAGAACAAAGATGTCACTTTGAGGACTAAGGTTCACTTTACCCATTTCATGGTCTTCTCGGTTCCCTTATATGTATGTCAAAGCTGGACATTGAATAAGGAAGACTGTAGAGAAAATGATGCATATGAATTATTGTGTTGCAAAGACTGTTGAAAGGACCATATCAGAAGAACAAACTAATCTGTCTTGGAAGAAGTACAGCCAAAATGCTACTTAGAAGTGAGAATGGCAAGAGTTCATCACACATACTTTGGACATATTATCAGGAGAGGCCATTCCCTACCAAAGGACATCATGCTTGATAAAAGTAGAGTGTCACCGAAAGAGAAGATTCAATAAAATACAGTGGCTCCAACAGTGGTTTCAAGCATAATAATTGTGAAGATTGTTTAAGACCAAAGTGCATTTCGTTCTATCGTATATAAGAATACTGTGCATCAGAACCTAACAACAACATTCTATGTAGTATTACTAATGATAAGATGTACCAAAAAGAAAAAGATGACCATAGTATAGCTCATTGTAACTTCAGTATGTGAACAATCAGGGACCATCTGTATGTAAAAAATCCATTTATCATTCAACTTTCACCAAATTAGTTTTATCCTCCAGTCTAACTCCAACATTCTTTTTATACTTTTTAGTTAGCCTTCTGCTATAAGAGATATCCATACTGCTCCATCTACCTTATATAATCGAGTATAAGACGAGGCACCTAATTTTACCACAAAAAACTGAGGGTGCTTTTTCAGCATAAAAAATGTGCTGCACCTTCCCAACATGATTGCTGAAGACTAACTGACAGTTTCAGGGGGGCAGGGGAGAGGAGGATGAGGGTGGAAAGGTAGTGGTGTTAACAAACCCAGAGACAAGGGAACAACAAGTGATACAAATCGGTGGTGACGAGGGTGTAGGAAGCCTGGTAGGGCGTGATCAAGGGTAATGTAACCAAGAGGAATTACTGAAACCCAAATGAAGAATTGAGCATGATAGTGGGACAAGAGGAAAGTCAAAGGAAATAGAGAAAAGAGCTAGGAGGCAAAGGGCATTTATAGAGGTCTAAATAGAGGCATGTACATATGCAAATATACTTATATATGAGGATGGGGAAATAGATCTATGTGCATCTATTTATAGGTTTAGTATTAAGGTAGCAGAAGGACATTGGGCCTCCACTCAGGTGCTCCCTCAATGCCAGAATACTTTGTTCTATTAAATTGGCATTCTTTGATGCTCACCTTCCTGACACAACTGCTGAAGACAAAGTGGGTGCATAAGCAAATGTGGTGAAGAAAGCTGATGGTACCTGGCTATCAAGGGATATGGCATCTGGGGTCTTAAAAGCTTGAAGGTAAACAAG
>NW_022103968.1:36605231-36606625 GCF_000313985.2 Echinops telfairi | reverse complement strand
ATGGATTGTGATAAGTTGTATGAGCCCCTAATAAAATGATTAAAAATAAATAGCCTCAAGTCCTTTTAGCAGTAGTTGTTATTTAAAAGTCAAGTATAGGAGTATTTCCTCGAAAATTTCCTTGTACAATACTCCCTGAATGCACCACTGAGGACCACTTTTCTGATATGATCTATTGAAAAGCCTGGATGTATGCTTTGTGTCTGGCCTCTTTCATTCAGCAGATGGACTGTGAAATATATCTATGTTGTGTATAGCAGTAGTTCTTTTAATTGTTCAGTTGTCTTCCATTTTATGAATGTACACAACTTGTTGCATTGAGTTTTTGGTAATTTTTGCTATTATCAACAATATTTTGGAAATTACTTAAGTTTCTAAATATCTATTAGATCAAATAAATTAAAATGGATTTTAGAGTAGTAAAGTGTATAAACCAGCAAAATTGATCAAGAACTGAACACTAGTAAAAATTTACAATATCAAACTTGTAGGTACACTATAAGAATCATTAAGGAAATGGATAGCCTTAATGCTTACATTAGAAGGAAAGCGACACAGGGAATGAGCTAAACATTCTATTAAGAAATTAGCAAAAGGACAATAAAATTTTTTTTTAAAAAAGAAAGTGGAGAGAAAAGAAAGACAAGACAATAAACATAAAAGCAAGAAAGAAGCAGTATGGAGGATCAGAAAGTTCTTCATAAAGATTAATAAAATGAACAAATCTTTGACAATGTTGATCAATAGAAAATAAAATGTACCAATAAATTATATTTAGGATGAAAAGGCCACAGGATTAAGACATTAAGGAAATGGTGTGGGGCCAGTCTGATCTCTTTCAACTACATAAGGGTCAAGGAGAATCAGCCTCCACACCAGGCGAAGATTGATTCCTGTCAGACATTCCTTTACCCTCCAACTTTCTGTATCTATTCTGACATCTGCCATTTCCCCGTGGCACTCTAATTCTTAAGTGGACTTGAGTAACGTTTCAGTGGCCACAGAGAACTCAGATCATACTCCACAATTATGGGGAGAAGTTAACAAATTAAAAAATGTTAGGATCGCAATCACGAGGTGTCGAAGGGATCAGGCATCATCAGAACAAAAAATCTTACTGAGGACCTGATGCTGGGGGCTTAAGTGGAGAGCAAATGTTTTGAAAATGACGAGGGCAATGAATGTACAAATGTGCTTTACACAATTGATGTGTGTATGGATTGTGATAAGAGTCGTATGAGCCCCTAATAAAACAATTAAAAAAATAATCTTACCATAGTGAATGATGGGGGCAGTGTGGAGTGGAGATCCAAAGCCCATTTGTAGGCCACTGGAGATCCCCTTGCAGAGGGGTGGGAGGGGACGACGAACCAGTCAGGGTGCGATGTAGCAAC
>NW_022103968.1:36546370-36605130 GCF_000313985.2 Echinops telfairi | reverse complement strand
TGCAAGTCTGGCTAGACCAGAGGATGTACACTGGTACAGATAGGAACTAGAAACACAGGGAATCCAGGGCGGATGATCCCTTCAGGACCAGTGGTGTGAGTGGCGATACTGGGAGCGTGGAGGGAGGGTGGGTTGGAAAGGGGGAACCAATTACAAGGGTCTACATGTGACCTCCTCCCTGGGAGACGGACAACAGAAAAGTGGGTGAAGGGAGACGTGGGACAGGGCAAGATATGACAAAATAATAAATTATCAAGGGCTCATGAGGGAGGGGCAGTGGGAGGGAGGGGAAAAAATGAGGACCTGATGCCAGGGGCTTATGTATGGATTGTGATAAGAGTTGTATGAGCCCCTAATAAAACGATTAAATAATTAATTTTAAAAAATGTTAGGATCGATCAGAATACATTAAGGATAAAGTTATTTCGTCTATGGAGCCTCTTCTTGACTGCTGACAGACATTTATTTCTCTCTGGGCCTCATTCATTCAGCTATGTGACCTCTTGGCCTCTGTTTTGCTCTTGCAAGCATCACAAAGCTCCTTTAGTTCTGAAATATGCATGAAGGACACACTACCCTACAAGGTAGCTTGCTTGCCCAAAGGCTCCCAGCTTTACTCTTTCCTTGGGCCCAGAAGTTGTATCTCATGCGACTGCTGCTACTTCCACTTCTCTGTGCAGGGATCTCAACATTCTCATTGTGGCTATTCATTCTTGGTGGTCCTGAGATGCACTGTTTCTGCTTCTGAAACCAGTCACTTTATACCCAGTGGAATGGCAAAACTGACCAACCTCCCAATTAGAATCCTCTATATCTTATTTGCAAATATCCCACCCAGTCATTTGGTGGGAGTTACAAACACTGGATAGGAGAGCCATATCAAGCATTTTCAGTTTACCACAGACACTAAAGTGTTAACATAAGTTCACGCAATATCTTCAAAATCTTAGATAAAATGAATGAATTTCCAGAAAAATATACCTTGCCAAAAAATGACTAAAGAAATAAGAAACCTAACCAAGTTTTTAGCAATCCTAGCAAACAAATCTACCAAAACCAGCACAAATTTGAACACATACACAGAGCTCAGTTTTAATGCAGGTTCTAATTCCAGTCTTAGACAAAGTTGTTTCAGAGAAATTTTAAGAAGAAAGTTAAGGAATCCCAACTCATTTTTGAAATTAACTTAGCCTGATGCCCAGAAACTTGTAAAAGGCCACATGAGAATAAAAATTTGCTGGCCAGTTTCATTTATGACTCGTGATGAAAAAATGCTAAACAAAGCAAAATCTAACAATATATAAAAGAATACATTGCTAGGCCAAGTGGAGCTTATCCTAAAAGTAGGCTGGGTCGTCTAGAGAAACAAAACCAGTGACACTCATATATGTATAAGAAAGAGCTTTATATCCAGAAGTAATTGTATATCAAGGCATGCATCCCATCCCGGTTCAATACAAGTCCATGGGTCCAATGCCCTCCCCAGACTCACCTCGCTGCAGGCCAATGATGCAGAAAGATGAAACTGGAAGCAGGGAGACCACCAGCTGGTGGAAGTAGAGTCACATCATCCAAAGTTGGTGGAAATATGTCAGAGTACATACACACAGCTCAGAAGTTGGCTTCAGGGTCAGTGACCCAGCATCCCAGCAAGGAGAAAGGTGAAAGGCCAGACAGGAGGAAGTTCCTAGCCTCTGTCTTTTATAAAAAGGCCACATCTCAGGAAGCATCTTCAGGCCGTGACTTGATTGACAGGTTGAACTCCACCCCTACACTTTCACACAGGTGCAAGGTGGCATAAAATCTCACTGCCACAGTTAGTTTGACAGAACAATCAATTAGTGCTATAAACTTCAATATCTGATTAAGAGAGAAAGTCTATGATTATCTCAATAATTTGTATTCTCAATCTCAATAAGTATTAAAATGCATGACTCATTCATAAATCTTATACTGACTAGGAATACAAGGAAATCTCTTTAATCTAGTTGAGTATATCAACTAAAAGCTTTTGCGAACATATTTAATGGAACAATATTGAAAGCATTCCTCTTAAAATCTGAATAAGACAACGGTGTCGAGTATGGCCACTTTTAGTTGCCATTGTAATGAAGATTCACCATAATAAGACAAAAATAAGAAAAGGTATAAGATCTGGAGGGTAGGGGTGGATTAAGTAAACTATCATATGATTACCTACATAGAAATGAAATTGTTAGAATTAAGATAATCAGCAAGTTGGCAAGAAAAAATGATTAAAAGTCAACTGAATTTTAATACAACATCTGGAAATAGTTATAGATTGTATTTGGAAGTGATGAAAATGTGTCATGAACCAAGAAGCAGATAGGGATTATGTTTAATTCAACCCTTGGTACATGAGATGTAAACAGTGCTATTTATAAAAAATTTGAAAAAATATAAGTTTAATTTAAAGTACCATAATTTGAAGTAAATTTATAAACTATTAAAAGATGGCGAAGAAGATCACATAAATAGGAATATGCCATACTTATATATGAGACGATAGTTATATGTGGAATTAGCTAGGCTAACTTGGAAACGTATATGGAAAAACAAAAGAGCATTAATTACCAAGACATTTATGAATTAGAACAGTCGTTCTCAACCTTCCTAATGCCGCAACCCTTTAATACAGTTCCTCGTGTTGTGGTGACCCTCCCAAACATAAAATTATTTTCATTGCTATTTCATAACTGTAATTTTGCTACTGTTATGAATCGGGTGACCCCTGTGAAAGGGTTGTTTGAGACCCACAGGTTGAGAATCACTAAATTAGAAGAACCATAGGGGAGATAGGCTTTACTATATATCAAGATTTTAAATACAGCTATAAATTAAGGCACTGTTATTTTGGTGCAGCAAACAGAAAAACTGACCCTTGAAATAAACTGGCCTAGGAATAGCCTGACTTCCACATAGGTGACAAACTGAGCTATGGCAGACATACTGTAACTAGAGATCCGCAGGAACGTGAATGATTGCTGCTGTGACAACTGGGTATCCACATTAGGGGGGGAAGTGAAAAATTGTGCACTCACTACAAAACCACACTTTAAAATCAGTCTGAGAAATTAAATGCTTATCTGTGAAAGACAGAACTATATTATCACTTCTTGGCCGTTTGACTAAGATCAAGTGTAGTATCTGTTCTTAACAGATTAATATCTGGAAGACCGAACTATAAAAATATTTGTAGGATATATGCAAAAGCTTTCCAAAAATTTGTGGAAAAATACCTTATCTTTTAGCTTCATTTTTCCATCAACTTTTTAAAAAATTATTTTATTGGAGGCTGACAGCTCTTATCACAATCCATACAAACATCCATTGGCCATGCACATTTGTACATATGTTGCCATCATCCTCTTCAAAACATTTTCTTTATACTTGAGCCCTTGGTATCAACTCCTCATTTTTTCCCTCCTTCCCCCACCTTCTTTCCTTCATGAACCCTTAATTTATAAATTATTATTGTTTTCATATCTTACACCTACCACTGTTTCCCTCCACCCCCTTTTCTGTTGTTCGTCCCCCTGGGGTGGGAGGGCGGGGGTATACATGGATCATTGTGATCAATATCCCCTTTCTCCCCCCACCTTCCCCCTACCCTCCTGATATCACTATTCTCATTATTGGTCCTCCGGGGGTTATCTGTCCTGGATTCCCTGTGTTTCCAGCTCTTATCTGTACCTGTGTACATGTTCTGGTCTGGCCGGATTTGTGAGGTAGAACTGGGATCATGATAGTGAAGTAAATGAACTAGAGGGATGTTGTTTGTTTCATTAGTGCTATACTGTACCCTGGCTGACTGGTGCCCCTTCCTGTGACCCTTCTGTGAGGGAATGTCCAGTTAAGTACAGATGGCTTTGGGTCTCCACTCTGCCCTCCTCCTTGTTTGTATTGGTATGACTGTTTGTTCTGGGTCTTCTGATGGCTGATATCCAATCCCATCGACACCTCATGATCACACAGGCTGGTGTGCTTCTTCCATGTGGACTTTGTTGCCACTTGTATTTTCAAGAACTAATAGAGATCTTCTTAGACAAGACTCAGAAAACACTGACTGTAAATAGGACAAAATGGACAAAACAGACTACATAAAAAGTATGAACTTTTTCTGTTCACCAAAATAAATTATAAAAAGCCTGAAAAATAAAAGCTTCAGACCGAGTAAAAGATATCTTAACCCATACAACCACCACCTGCAAAAATATGTCTAGAATATATCAACAGCCTTAAAAATCACTTAAGAAAAAGACAACCTAATAGAAAATGGTCAATAGGTTTGAAAAGACAACAGAAGAAAAGCAAATAACCGATATATTTAAAAATACTCAGCCAATAAACACAAACATAGTAACAAAGATAAAGCCCAATAAAACTACAACTAGATACCATATCTCACTCAAAAGATAGGTAAAAATTAACATCTAACAATATTAAATTTGCCAAGTATGGCTAGGTAGAATAATAATTCTTGAAGAATATCTATGCCCTAATCCCCAGAACTTGGATTTGTTACATTATATGGCAAAGGAGAATTAAGGTAAAAGATTGAATCAATATTGTTAATCAGTTGACATTAAAATAGAGAGATTATTTGGCTGGGCCCAATTACAAGGGTTCTTAGTGTGAAGAAGGAGCAGAAGAGTAGTTAATGTAAGAAGGATGTCATTTGAGAAAGACTCCATTGACTATTGCTGGCTTTCTAAATGGAAAAGGACCACTTATAGCTACCGGGAATTGCATATAGGGAAAGTCCACAAACAGTTTTCCCCCTAAAGCCCCTGAAAGAAATGTAGCTCTACCAGCCCCTTGATTTTAGCCCAGTAATACCCTCTAGAATTTTAAAATGAAAAAAATATGCGTTTAAGTAACTAAGTTTGTGGTAATTTGTTTTAAAAAACCACAGAAAGTGAATACAGCAAGCAGAGCAGGTGGAACTTTACACACGTCCAGTGGGCGTGCACATTGGATATCAGCATGGCATTGCCAAGTAAAACTGAGGTGTACTTACCCCCGTAATGAGCCACTGCAGTCTTAGGAAGATGGTCTTTCTAGAGAAAACCTTATTCACTTACACAGAAGACATGAACAAGAATGTTCATTCGCAGTACTGTTTGTACTAGTAAACCTCTGGAACCAACCCAAATGTCCCAAAGTAACATGTCTAATTATATTTTAGTCTATTCATTTACTTGAATACTGTGTTCATTGCATGAGCTACAGCTAAATATAGTAATATAGATGAGTCTTGAGGAATATAAAATGTAACCAAAATGTAAATCCCAGAAGAATGCATATATTATTCCAGTTATATAACATAGAAAAAGAGGCAAAACAAAGTGATACTTTAAGGATACAAGCAATTACCAAGGAAAGCAAAAAAACAGTAAGAATCCAGGCTAGTGCTTATGCCTAAGAGGAAGTCAAGGCTATAGGACCTATAAAGGGGCTCATGGAGAACCTCCAAAAGAAAGACAGTATTCTGTTATTTCGTAACTGGTAATGAGATCCTGCATTCCCATTGCACTGATTTTCTATTTACACATGACCAATTATCACAAGTTTAGCATGATTTCATAGTCTCAGGGGTCAGGATCCAGTTATGGGTTAACTGAGTTCTCTGCTTGGTTCTCAACAGACTGCAATCAAGGTGTGAACTAGGACTGTGAGTCTCTAATAACTGGGTTGCCTTCCAAACGTACTGGTTCTTGGCAGAATCCATTTCTTTGTGGCTATGTGATTGAGGTCTTCCCTTTCCTGCTTGTTATGGGCCAGGGACCTCTCAGATCCTCTAGGCTGCCCAACCCATGGAATTTCCCTTGTTATTAGCTCTAAATCAACTGATTATTGACCTAATGATCTGATTGATACCTTATCATGTTCACAGATACCACATGTGGATTGGTATTTGCTCCAGAAAGCAAGTGAAGATTTTTATTAGGGAAAAACAAAAACCAAACACTGCCATCGATTTGATTCTGACTCATAGTGATCCTAGAAGGCTGGAGAGAACTGACCCTGTGGGTTTCCTAAGATGGAAATCTTTACAGGAGCAGGAAAATCTTCTCTTTATCAGGGGAAAAAATATGTGTTTTAGGATCATCACCAAAAGGTTTTTTTTTTTTTTTTTTTCCTTTATTTTTTTTCTCCTATGTCTTACACCATCCAGTGTATCTGTTCACCTGCCATTCTGTGATTGGTTCTCCTCAAGTGGGGTTATATAGACATCATTGCTGTCAGTGCCCCCTCCCTCTCTTTCTGTACCCTCATTGGAATCACTACTCCAGAAGGTGTTTGTTTTTTTAAAAACATTTTATTGGGGGCTCTTACAGCTCTTATCACAATCCATACATACATCCATCATGTCAAGCACATTTGTGCATATGATGCCTTCATCATTTTCAAAACATTTTCTTTCTACTTAAGCCATTGGTATCACATTATTTTCCCCCTCCCCACCTTTCCTCCCTCATGAACCCTTGAAAATTCATAAATTTTTATGTTTTTCATGTCTTAACACCAACCGCTGTCTCCCTTCACCCACTTTTCTGTTGTGTGTACCCCTAGGAGAGGGTTATATGTCAATTGTGATCAGTTCTCCCTTTCTCCCCTACCTTCCCCTTCTGTTATCGCTACTCTCACTTTTGGACCTGAAGGGTTTACCTGCCCTGGATTCCCTGTGTTGCGAGTTTTTATTTGTACCAGTGTACAAGCTCTGGTCTAGCCGGATATATAGGGTAGAATTGGGATAATGATGGGGGGCGGCAGCATTGAAGAACTAGAGCAAAGTTGTATGTTTCATTGGTGCTATCCTGCACCCTGACTGGCTTGTCTCTTCCTTGTGACCCTTCTGTAAGGGGATGTCCAATTGTCTACACATGGAATTTAGGGAATCACTCTGCCCTCCCCCTCATTCACATCAATATGTTTTTTTCTTCTGGGTCTTTGATGCCTGATATGTGATCCCATCTACAGCTCACGATCACACAAGCTGGTGTGCTTCTTCCATGTGGGCTTTGTTGCTTCTCAGCTAGATGGCTGCTTGTTTATATTCAAGCCTTTAAGACCCCAGACGTTATATCTTTTTATAGCCAGGCACCATCAGCTTTCTTCAGCACATTTAATTATGCACCCATTTTGTCTTCAACAATTGTGTCTGGAAGGTGAGCATCACAGAATGCTGGGTTATTAGAACAAAGTGTTCTTGAGTTGAGGGAGGACTTGAGTAGAGGCCCAATGTTCATCTGCTACCTTAATACTTAACATATGAATATATGGACATAGAGCTATTTCCCTATCATTATATATAAATATATTTACATAGGTAGATGCCTGTATTTAGACCTCTATAAATGTCCTTTGCTTCCTAGTTCTTTCCTCTATTTCCTTTTCCTTTCCTCTTGTCCCATTATCATGTTTGACCATCATTCGGGTTTCAGTAATCCTTTCGGTTACATTGCACGTGATCAAGCCCCACCAGGCATCCTACGCCCTCCTCACCATTGATTTTAGATCACTTGTTCCCTTGTCTCTCAGGGTTTGCTGGCATGTCCTGCCTCCACCCCTCCCCTGTCCCCCTGGAATTGTCGGTCCTATTGTTTTCTCCTCTGGATTGTTTATCCTGCCTATCTTAGCTAGACAGACATACAAATACAGACATCTTAGCTAGACAGACATACAAAAACAGAACAACAAAAACCAACAACAAAAAAGAAAAGCCTATAAATAGTTCCAGGTCTGTTTGTTGACCTTTATAAATGTTTTCCAGTTGAGTCTGATGGGGTGCCATGCCCTGGCCCCAAAATCTATTTTTGGTATTCCTCCGGGACTTCATTGCCTTGTTCCCCTTGCTGCTCTGTTGCACACCCTTAGTGTTTCACCCTGCTCTGGTGGGGTCAGATTGGGCACAATTCTCGCACTGTGTCTCCAATGTTGTCCCCCATAACACTATGGTGTTTTTTTTTAATCATTTTATTAGGGGCTTATACAACTCATCACAATCCATACATGCATCGATGTGTAACGCATATTTGTACATTCATTTCCCTCATCCTCAAAACATTTGCTCTCCACCTAAGGCCCTGGCATCAGTTCCTCATTTTCCCTCCTCCCCCCTCTCTCATGAACCCTTGATAATTTAAAAATTATTATTTTGTCATATCTTACACTGTCCAACATCTTCCTTCACCCACTTTTCTGTTGGCCATCCCCCAGGGAGGAGGTCACATGTAGATCCTTGTAATCGGTTCCCCCTTTCCAACACACCCTCCCTCTACCCTCCCAGTATTGCCACTCACATCACTGGTCCTGAAGGGATCATCCGCCTTAGATTCCCTGTATTTACAGTTCCTATCTGTAGCAGTGTACATCCTCTGGTCTAGCCAGATTTGTAAGGTAGAATTGGGATCATGATAGTGGTGGGGAGGAAGCGTTTAGGAACTAGAGGAAAGTTGTGTGTTTCATTGTTGCTACACTGCACCCTGACTGGTTTGTCTCCTCCCCGCGACGCTTCTTTAAGGGGATGTCCAATTGCCTACAAATGGGCTTTGGGTCTCCACTCCGCACTACCCCCTCATTCACAATGATAAGCTCTGTGTTTTTTTAAAGGCTTGAATATGAGTAAGATTTGAAGACTATGTGGACACTTAGGAGCGTTCTGACAAAAAAAATCTTAGCAAAAATATGGAATCTCAATTGTGTTGTGGAGACGAAGACAAACGGATGGGTTGAACAGATGTTAAAGAGCCAGAACACTTTGTTCTATTAAACTGGCATTCCATGATGCTCACCTTCCTAATAAGATCACTGAAGACAAAGCAGGTGCATAAGCAAACGTGGTGAAGAAAGCTGATGGTGTCTGGCTATCAAAAGATCTAACATCTGGGGTCTTTAAGGCTTGAAGATAAACAAGCAGCTATCTAGCTGAGAAGCAACAAAGCCCACATGGAAGAATCATATCAGCCTGTGTGATCATGGGATGTCGATTGGATCATGTATCAGACATCAAAGAACAAAACATCGTATCATTGTGAATAAGGGGGAGTGTGGAGTGGAGACCCAAAGCCCATCTGTAGGCAACTGGACAGCCCCTTTACAGAAGGGTTTATGGGGAGGAGATGAGCCAGGGTGCCGTATAGCACTGATGAAACATACAACTTTCCTCTAGTTCTTTAATGCTTCCCCCACCCCAATCATGATCCCAGTTCTTCTACCTTACAAATCTGGCTAGACCAGAGCATGTCCACTGGTACAGATAAGAACTGGAAACACAGGGAATCTGGGACAGATAAACTTCTGAGGACCAGTAATGAGATTAGCCATACCAGGAGGGTCAGGTGAAGGTGGGGTAGAAAGGGGGGACCAATCACAAGGATCTACATATAACCCCCTCCCTGGGGGACGGACAACAGGAAAGTGGGTGAAGGGAGAAGTTGGACAAAGCAAGACATGACAAGATAATAGTAATTTATAAATTATCAAGGGTTCGTGAGGGAAGGGGAACGGGGAGGGAGTGGGAAAAATGAGCTGATACCAAGGTCTCGAGTAGAAAGAAAATGTTTTGAGAATGATGGCAACAAATGTACAAATGTGCTTGACACAATGGATGTTTGTATTGATTGTGATAAGAGTTGTACGAGCCCCCAATAAAACGATTTTAAAAAGGAAGAAGAAGAAGGCACCTGTGCCCTTATATCACCATCCTCTACCCTTCAACCTAGTGGAACAAACCTATACTGTGGTATCACTATAGAAACCAAGAAATAAAGATACTTAGCCTGTTTGATGAGAGAAAGTAGTTCAGAGAAATGATTCCTGTTTTGTATTGTATTAGTATTGACTATATAATAATTATAACTTATTTGTATAGCATTTATAATTTAGAGAACACTTTCATAACATTATTTTATTTGAACCTCTTAGTAATCATAAAGTAGGACAGATATTATAATGCCTCTTGTTACTTAGTGGATTACCATAAACCTAATTGCTTAAAATAGCATCTGTTTATCACTCACGCCTCTGTAGGTGTAAGACTTGGCTGGATTTTCTTTTTAGGGTCTTGAAAAGCTGAGAGCAATGTGTTTGCTAAGCTGGGTTCTGGAGAAGTTTCTCCTCTCAGACTTCTTCAAGTTGTTGGCAGAACTTACTTCTTTATGGTTGTGGCACTGAAGTCCCCATTTCCACCAGTACTGATCCACTCTTAGCCTTTAGAGGCCTTTCAAAGTTCCATACCTTTTTCTCACAGGTCCTGTGTATCTCATGGCAGATGTAGACTGCTTTTAGAATAACTGCGTTGGAAGGAAGAAGAGAACAATAGAGTCTTGCAGAGTAATTAAAACAAGAGGTCTACATATAATCACGCAAAAGGTCTACTATAGAAGGGAAAACTAGGGTTGCAGTCGGAACATAAAGTAAGATGAACAGGCAGGATTGAGAGTGGCCTTAGGTCAGAGAAGATGGCCAAGGCAGATGACAAGCAGAAGTGTTGAGGTGTTGGCTCTGAAACTGGCAAAGCTGTAGTGGGCGGTGGTAGATAAATGCCCAGAGGAAATAGGATGAAATGAAAGTAGGAAAGCTCACTTTTTCCAACCCTGAATTCAGTAAAATATCACTGAATTCTGACTACGTGACCTAGGGCAGCAGATCTGCCCCTGTGGGTGTCCCAGACTGTAAGCCTTTACGAGCATAGAGAGCTTCATCTGTTTTCGGCATGTTGGGGGTGCTACAGAAATGATTTTGATTGAACTGGAAGTTGACTTAAGGCTTCCAAATGTAAATATGTGTATAATTCCTTGATCTTTTGAGAAGCTACTCTTATTTGCCAATAAGATGGTTTTCTCCAAGATACCTCATTCTTGGCAAGTATTACTGTTTTTCTGTCTCTCCTCTGGTAGCAGGACCTATGTTGGGTTTTCTCTGACAGCTTGCTTCCCTGTGTGATCTTCAAAGTGGCATTAGAGAAGCTGCAAGAGCCCAGCGTGGGTTTACCTAACAGCTGAGGGATGCCTTTCCTCTCTGTAGGTCACATGACTAGGTATGCCTGTTGAGTTGGCTGTCCTTTTAAAGATCTGAAGAGTGTAGGAGTTTTACCTACTGTAACAGCTGTTAGGGATGATGCATCTTCAGAGAAACAACCTCGATGATAAGTAATGATTGGGGGTGGACAGAGGGTGGTTAACATTACCTTCTCTTTTGCATCTTAGTTTCTGAAGGGGTGGCTCTTTTCAAACTTATTTAAAACCTCTTCAAACAGAACAGAGCATCTTTAGAAGAAACAAAACCATTCTTCCCTAACTGTGTAAATCTGCTTGCATTCTTAGTAGTTCAGAAAAGAGTAGACATGAACTCTGATGTTTACCTTGAGGGCAGTGTTGAACTTCCAGCTCAATCCATTTCATGAATTGACTCCAACAGAGTCCTAATGTGGCTGTAAAAACTAGCTTTTACACAGTTGAAACATGTATCCCATTATCTTTGCCACCTTGAAATAGACAAGGGAAAAACGGAATGATCTTCAGCTCATACAAGAGGTTGGCTCTGTGTGGTGAGGTCCTGTGTGTATACACAAGTATAGTGACACAGAGTTTTCAGTTTATCCAAGAGCAACTTGAGGGGGCAGACAAGGAAACAAGCTGTTAGAAGAAACCCAGCGTATTGAGGAAGAGAAAAGGACTAACAATAGCTACTTGAGGAATTCTACCCTAGAAGAAGTATCGCAGATGCCTCAAATGACCCCATCTCCAGGTTTCCGTATTGTCGTTTTTGAGACTGCACTGAATTTGTGCTAACTTGCCAAGATCTTCCCTAGATTAGAGTGTGTGCCTGGAACTGGGCTTTTAAAAACTGTTCTCTTTTTCTTTTTTTTTTCACATAGAATGTATGGCTGGCCCTCATCTACCAGTACTGAATATTTTGATCTAAGATTCCTGATGAAAAAGGGGGAAATGGCAGAATAGAATTTCAAAATCTCAGGAACTCCAAGTTTTCTGTAGCCATGCAGGCGTGATGACACTTGAAACAATTGCCCTGAGATCCTCTTTAACCTCAAACCAAAAATATCCTCTGAAGTCTTAGTTTAGCTTAACTCGTGAAAAAGGTCTGCTCTTTTCAGAACTACATATATAGGGTCAGTTTGACAATAGCGGCTCCAAGACCACATGGGAAATGTATGGGGCAGAGAGCATAGGTGACTGATGGAGGAAGAACTCAGGAAAAGAGGGTGAGGAGGGAAGTATCACATGAGGGACCTCGTCCCTGTCACTGAGTTGTACATATAAAGCTGTTGAGTTGGTGTATGCACTAACAACATCATAAGTGTATTTTTAATGAGCCATTTAATATCTATTTCACTTTAATAGGTAACACATAGGTGTTTGTAAGTATATAAGTAAATAGACTCTTAAACCCTTCCCGGCAGTCCCCTTTGAAAAAGCTTCTCTTATATTCTTTCTGTGTTTCTCTGTGCAAAAGCAAGCAAGCATACATTCTCATGTTCTACCTCTTTTTTTTTAAAGAAAAAGTGATTACGTATGCATTGTTACATTGTCAAGTGCCTTGGTTGGTTTTTGTTTCTGGTTTCTCCCACAAATATGCCTTAGATATCTTCCTGTATCAGTACATAGAAAGCTTTCTTTCTTTACAACCATCTTAGTTATCAAGTGCTACTGTAGTAGATATGTCAAAAGGGACTGTCTTTAACAAGCCAAAATGTATTGTCTCACAGTTGGAAAGGCCGGAGTTCAAATTCAAGGCACTAACTCTAGGGATACGCTTTCTTTCTCCATTAGCTTTGGGGAGAAGGTCCTTGTCTCTCTTCAACATCTGTAGGCCTGGTATTCAGTGGAAATCTCCATGTTTCTGGGCAGCAATCTTCCCCAGATTCCCAGTGCAAGAGCACTGGGTCCAAATGACACACTCCACCCCCGGTTCTTCCTACCTCTGGTGGGAGTACTCACTTCTCTCCTGTTATCCCTTGTAATATGGTGTGGGCCACATGCCAGGGAAACTCCCCTGTCATAGGATCAGGTCTGGGGCCCAAGTAAGGTGTTGCATCCTACTCTAATCCCTTATAGTTGATTGGTTGATCACATCAGCACACATTATTGCTTTACTACCAACCCACTGAAAATCATGACCCCAGCCAAGTAAACACACGTATGTGGGGGTGGGGGGAACAAAATTCAATCCAAGACAACTATATTCACTTGCATTGGATATACCATAATTTGTTTAATGAGTGATTTCTAATCTTTTCCTATTGTATACAATGCCACAATGGCTGATTATACATAGTTATTTTGTTCATATTCAGATCTATCTATGCTAGATTGATAAAGTAAAATTA
Source organism: Echinops telfairi (assembly GCF_000313985.2). Lineage (NCBI taxonomy): Eukaryota > Metazoa > Chordata > Mammalia > Afrosoricida > Tenrecidae > Echinops > Echinops telfairi. The sequence goes on along the minus strand of NW_022103968.1, from coordinate 36,591,755 downwards.
GTGAGTCAACATAACTGCATTTATGATCTTGAGTTTTTAATATATTGTCCAGAACCCAGCACCAATGGTACATGGGACCTGTACTAAATAAATGTTTGATTAATTTAAAAAAATGAATGGAAGGTGTGTTTTCTGGGTTTTTGGTCTATTTAACCTGTTAGAATGTCAAGCCAATCTCAAAGCCATACTAAATTATTCTGTCCATTATGTCCATTATGAAGGATCTATTTTATTTAAAATAATGTTCTATAGAAAGGACTTTGGAACATTTTTATAACTACTGTATTGTTATGTGCTGTGGTTTCAACTCTTTGCTACCCTAAGTTTAATAAAATGAAACACTGCTCAATCCTATACCATCCTCACAGTCTTTCCTATGTTTGAGCCCATTCTTGCCGCCACTGTGCCAGTCCATCTTGTTGAGGGTCTTTCTCCTCATGCTGACCTTCTCGTTTGCCAACCATGGTGTCCTTCTCCAGGGACTGACTCTCCTGATAACTTGGCTAAGGAATGTGAGACAAGGTCTAGCCATGGTGACTCCTAAGGAGCATTCTGGTTGCACTTCTTCCAAGACAGATCTGTTTGTTCTTTGGGCAGTTTACAGTATATTTAGTATTCTTTGACAGCACCATAATTCAAGTTTATCAAATTTTCTTTGAACTCCCTTAGTTATCATCCAGCTTTTGAATGTATATGAAGGGATAGAAAGCACCCAGGGTTGAGACAGGTGCACTTAATCCTCTGAAAAACTCACATTTGTTTTTCTCAAGTTGATGCTGACTCACCTTAATCCTAAATCCATAAAAAATATTTTACCTCTGCTTTTCTTAAAGTTTCATAAACACATACATCATTGAACTTAGTAAAAAGCATGCCTCTAAATTCAATGACTGTATTGTCTTATTGGCTTTGCTGGGTAATGTCCAGTGAGTCAGCATCTCCCCCACCCCTTCCTTTCGCTCTCCCACCTTCAGTATTATTTTTTGCCAAATGTTCAGAAAAGTCATCCTATAGACTATGATGTAAACACCACCACTTATGACTAATCCACTCTGGTCTCTCCCTGTTTCAGCCACCTGCCTACCACTACTGAAATATTCAAAAGCAATACCAAAGTACTGCACTGATAGAGGGATCCTTCAAAGTGTAGTTTAGTTATCACAGTCAGTTATGTTATTAAATAAGAACTAATTAAATCAACCTCTACCAGTAACCATCAGTGTGACTTTAGACAAGTAAATTATCCCTCATGAGACTTTATTTATAGAATGGATAAAGTGGCTTTATGAGTTGTAAAAATTACTTCTATATTGAAGTTTTACGGTTTAAAGAATTAAAATTTTTAATAGATTTTGTTTGGTTGTTGAGGGATTTTTTGTTTTATTTTTTGAAGATCCTTAAGTTTATTCTTACTTGCATGTGAATGTGAGGTGCAACTGTGCTGCATGTCTTTTTATAGACATTTGAGAAGTTTGAGCATTATTCAACAAACGGGTTTTGTGACTTATCAGTCTGGGTTTGAACCCTAGCTTTGTGGTTTATAAGCTGTCTGTGAGCCTGAAAAGATATTGAACTTTGCTAGCTTTCCCAATTATAAAATAATGAATTACTTTATATATATTATAGGGCTATATGAAGTAATATTGTAAATCATCCAGTTGTTTTCCTGGCATTTCTGAAGGTCAGTAACTGTTAGTGATTATGCACGTAAGCAACCAAGAACTGATTGCATATAGTTTTTAAGGTTTATTATATATAGAATGATATAAACCAACATTTGTATCTAGTTTTAGTAATAATAAAATGAAAACCCATGAACTCAGCACCCATATTGCGAACAGAAATATTACCAGCATTTTAACAATCACAGAGCTCAAATCACAGTGCCCAACCCTTCCTTCTAGCGGTAACTACTATTCTCTCTTTGTTTGTTTGTTTTTATTGTTGTTACAGTTTGTCTTTGATAACTTTATTTCTTATATGTGTTTATGTTAACAACATACTATTGCATTTTTTAAAACGCAGTAGCAAACACCATGCCTGGATGTATAAGAAAGGGTCAATATTGCTATTATTAGGTAGAGAGTTCCAATATCAGTAGCCTTAATTATTTCTTCCTGGGATGGATTTCCCAGGAAAGTGTCTTCTAATCTCCTGTCTGCAGGAGGCAGAGGTGGGGTGGGGGAGCATGATGGTCTGGGTATCAGTGTTCGGTTTGCTGGGAGGTGGGTGCATTCATTATTTTATCATTCATAAATTGTTTTCTCGCCGTTTGTGGTGTAGTTCTTAACATTTTATCTGTGTCAGGCATTCGTCCAATCCAACGCACCTTTGTTTTATCCCCTTCAGATCTTACACTTCCCCCTGCTGCTGGAGTGAAGAGTCACAGTAGGACAGGGATGCCACCTGACGGCAGAGATGGAATGTGGGGATCATTTACTCAAACATTTTCACCCTAGTTGTTCTTATTTTAACCCTATCTTAGTGAGACCACTAGACTGACACTTGTTAGAAATTAAAACAAAATACTTGATTGAAGAAATAATTGCTTTTCGAGAAGTGGTGTTACGGGGCATCTTACATAAAAGTGCAGTGTGCAGCCTCCCCTGCAGGAGAAGCACTCTGTTGTTATTGGGAAAGTCAGCAGAGGGGGAAAAAAAAGGTTTCACATCAAGGAGAAGTGCAGAAGGGAGGCATATTTACAAGGAGTTGTTGACTCACAAACTTCCTCAACAATTAGTTATCTCTGTTTACAACTTCTGACTAAGACAATATTTCTAGAGCACACTGCATAAACATTTTAATGTGGGGGTCCTGTGATCTAATGTCAAAACAAAACCCCAACCCCACTGCCATCAAGTCAATTCTGACTCATAGAAATCCTATGGGATGGAGTAGAACTGTTCTTGTGGGTTTCCAAGACTGTAAACTTTCATACAGGTAGAAAAATTCATCTTTCTTCCGAGGAGTAGCTAGTGGTTTCGAACGGCTAGTGTTGCAATAAGCGGCCCAACAAGGAACCCTCTGCTCCACCAGGGCTCCCTGTGATTGAATGTAGATTATGTCAATTCTACAAGAAGCCTTTGAAATGTAAAAACAAATTTATTTAGAAACATTCACAATTATTAGCCATCTGAGAGCTACAAATCTATACAATAGTCCTCCACTACTAGAGAAATGAATACAAAACAAAGCAGAAAACGCCTACTCACAAGGCTGTGGAGAGACTAGAGCTCTTACATGCTGCTAGTGAAATGATCGAACAGTCAACCACTGAGGGAAACAGTCGGACATGTGCTCAAAAGTTGGGAATAAAAACACCATAAACCAAAACAAACACAGGGAATACATTAGGAATCAATGCCAACTCATAGGGATCCTGTAGGACAGGGTAAAACTGCCCCCCTTTGAGTTTCCAAGACTAACTCTACAGGAGTAGAAAGCCCCATCTTTCTCTGGAGAAGCTGCTGGTCCTTCCAAACCGCTGACCATGCAGTTCGCAGCCCAATGTCTAACCACTACACTACATCAGGCCTCCTTAGAAATACCATATGACCCAGCAATTCCTCTGCTTGGTATATATCCTATAGCAGGGGTGTCAAACTGGCAGCCCATGGGTCACATGCGGCCCCCCGAGGTAATTTTTTGTGGCCCATGATGCTCTGAAATAAAATGTAACGAGGGAATTGTGTGTACGGTATTGCCCCGATCTCCCCTAAGTGCTATTTTCTTCATAACAATTTTTTTCTGTTTTCATTTTATTTCAGAGCATTGTGGGACACAAAAATTTACCTCGGGGGCCACATGCGGCCCGAGGGTCGCCAGTTTGACACCCTGTCTAGAGTAATAAGAGCCACAGCAAGACTAGGTCATCTCTGAGTAGTTGCTTAGGTAGATGCACAGGCTGAACAGGTATGGAAGGAGCGTGGGAGTATACCTACAAATATATATAGATTTGACAGGATATTTGTGTGTGTGTGTGTGTGTGTATATATATATATATATATATATATATATATACCCTTTGCTGCAAAGATATCCATAAATTTGGTGGGGAATACAGGGAGAAATGTTAATGAAACTTTAGTAGTAACTGGAGTCATAAAAAGCTGTGAGCAACCATCTCTCCCCATCCAGAAGAAAGAAAAGTGATGAATATCAAAGGACATATGGAAACATCCCAGTGGACTACTGGGTCACACAAACATCAATCACTATAACCCTGAGACCAGAAGAACTAGATTATACCTGGCTGCCACTACCAACTGCTCTGAAAAGAATCACATTAGAAGGCCCTAGGTAGAATGGGAGAAAAATGTGAAACAAAACTCAAAATCATAAGAGAGATACTCCCCTACCTCCCAGGCCCTTAATCATCCTTGTGACCCTTTAGAACTGAATTCACCCCTGTGGTGTTAGACTAATAAACCATTAAGATAAACGGGGCGTGAGTGGTGGTGGTGGTGGTGGTGGTAGTATTTACCTAAGGACAAAGTTCAGAGGGTAAGAAGTAAGAATAGAAGTGGGAAGTATGAGGAGGAAATGGAATAAATGAAGACATTTGAAGGATTGCAGTGGTTGACTTACAACAAAATGTGTATGAACTGTTGAATGTCAATCTGATGATCTCTGTAAACCTTACCTAATTCATAGTAAGTTGTCTTTTAAAGAAAAAAAAATACCCACAAACAAAAATAAATAACTTTTTTTAAATCATAGTTAAGAAAAGCAGAAGGTTGAATCCACCTTAATGAAGCCTTTAAAATGTAAAACAGTTTGGCTATCTAGTTGTGGGAGTGAGGATGGTATAGGCTGTTCACTGAGTAGATTCATGAGCATTTAAGATAGAAAGTTTAACCAGTACTGAACAATTATTTGGGGAGCTTTGGTGGTGGAGTGGGCTAAGGATTGGGCTGCTAACTGCAAAGTCAATGGTTCAAACCCACCAGCTGCTCTACAGGAGAACCATAAGGCTCTCGACTGTACAGCTTTATAATCTTGGAAAGGTTATAGAGGGAATTGGAATTGACTGGCAATAAATGATGCAGTAAATCAAATAAATATGTAAATAAAATATAAAAAGTAAGAACCTTCCTATAGGTTAGAACTTCTTGTCATTTTGAAATCAAACAACACTTAAACAAGAAAAGGAGGCTGAATGGTTTTCTTGGAAAAATAGAAATGAAAATCTTAATTTAAAATGGAGATAGGATTTAGATCCGAAGGAGCTCTATTCAGACATACTCACTCAATGGCATCTAGCCGATCCCCACTCACCTCAGCCCTATAGAGCAGGGAGAACGGCCCCAAGATGTTTCCAAGACAGTAGCTCTTTACAGAGTAGAAAGCCTGGTGTTTCTCTCACAGAAATATTAGCACCTCAATTTTTCTAATGTTTATCTTTTGTATCCTTTACATACTTGGTGGGTTACACATTGGAATGTTAACCACAAGGTCAGTAATTTGAAACACCCCCCCCACACACACACACACACACACCCCACCCCCACACCCCACCCCCGACACGCCGTAGGAGAAAGGTGAGACTTTCTGCTCTTCTAAAGATTTACAGTCTCGGAAATCCACAGGGGCCATTCTGCTGTCTTATAGGGTTGCTCTGAGTTGGAATTGACTCAGCAGTAGGTTTTGGCTTCGCATAATAGGTTTTTATAAGGTCACTCTACTAAATGTCTTACTTTTTTGATTGGTTTATAAGCCTATCCATTAGTTCTTCGATTAAATATGTGGAGTTACAAAAATGGAAGTAATTTTATAAATTATCTAAACCACTGGTTTTTAACTTATTTTTGTTCTCTTTTTTTGTAGCAAAACTTTTAAAAAATGCATTCCTTTTAGAGCAGTGGTTCTCAACCTTCCTAATGCCAGGACCATTTAACACAGTTCCTCGTGTTGTGGTTACCCCCAGCCATAAAATTATTTTATTGCTGCTTCATCACTGTAATTTTGCTACTGTTATGAATTGGGCGACCCTGTGAAAGAATCATTCGACCCCCAAAGGGGTCACGACCCACAGGTTGAGGACCCTTGTTTTAGAGCATCAGAAGCCGGGAAAATGACTTCCCCCAATAGACCCAACCACAAAGCATCATTCTTCGGAAGTGGCCTTTGAGGTTCATCTGTTGTACCTTGAGGCTCTCAGCCCCTGTTTAAAAACAGCTTATCTCCCTCATTTGATAATGTCATGAACGAGGCCTAGAAGTTTCAGTGTTAAGGTTAAGAAAGTTAATAATCAGTTAGAACCCTAGTACTTTTTATTTCCAAGGCTGGTTCTTTCTTCATTATTTACTCATTACAAATATAATTAAGTTATTTGTGATAGATCTTTAAGAGTATAACACATTACGAAATATTTACATCAAAGATTCAGTAGAATCCTGGTCAAAACAAGGGGAATGCAGACAGAATTTCTGATTCTCATGACTGTGAACTGCCAATGCCACTGAAGTTGGATGAAACACCTGAAATGTTGCCCTGAAATCATCTTTCAACCTCAAAACAAAAAGACTCCTTGAAATCTTTTCCAAACCAAACCATATTGCAAAACCAAACCCATTGTGCCATCCAGTCCATTCTAACTTAAGCAGCTTAATAGACAGACTAGAATTCCATAGGAGTTCCAAGGCTGTCAGTCTTTCTGGAAACAGACTGCCTCCTCTTTCTCCTGCAGTGGTTACAGACTTTCAATTAGCAACCCGATGCTTCACCCACTGCACCACTAGGACTTCGTCAACCAATCGGTTAACTAGTTAAAAATGCCTACCTTAAACATTGTGAACTTCTCAGGAGTGTATGTCATCACGTTGACCACAGCAACTTAAAAGATAAGTTAGGAAATGTAGAGGGTAGTGAGTTTATGTTAATGGAGGAAGAACAACTCAGAACAGAACAGTTGCATGACTTGAAGAGTATAATCAGTGTCACTGAATTGTGATGAAAAACCGTTGCTGTGTGTATTTTCAGCAGCAGCAAATAATAGTGTGTTTATTTTTAATGCAAGGTATAACAGTTTTCAAGAGTGTCACTCAACAGTGGGTACTTCCTCTCCAGTATGGAGTAGGAGCCTATAACGAATGGACACCAGCTTTGCCTCTGATACTGTTGCTGCCTGGCCAGGAGCATTCTGCCAGGCTAGTCCTACTCCTGATAGCTGGTAGCTGCAGAAGGAAAGCTACATATATGGGGGTTTCAAATAATTCCTGGAAAAATGAAAAGATCATAGAAAGTTTCCACATATTTCTAAGGCCCATTTGTATGACTAGTTTCCAGCCAGTCAGCCTATAATAGCTTGCTGAAAACAGTGAGCTGGGGTAAATATGGCTGAGAATCTCTCTTTCACACACACATACACACACACACACACACACATATTTATTATGTTCTTCACATTTTGTTTTACGTATATACTGCCTGCTCCTACCACAACCCTTATTCTTTCACTGCCTTCAAGTGTTTTACTTAATGTTTCCAAGCAACCAGCTAAAATTGGAAACATTATATTAAAAGAAAGGGAAAAATGATTACCACTTATCAATTTAGCACAGAGTGTTCTCAAGAACTAGCTGAATGAAGCCTAAATGACAGGTTTTCGCTGATAAATGTATTTTAGCTTTTTAGTATATTACGATAGAAAACCTGCATACTCCAGAACAAAGATTTACCTGGTCTATTTATAATATCAGTTTGAGGTTTAATTAATCTATCATCACCACAGTTATTGATTTTCTCTCTTGAACTAGATTTTAATAACCATCTGTGAGAACAGTCAGAAAGCCTGTCTCTGGAAACAATGCCATGATATTCAGGGACATGAGAGCAGCTGCAAGCTGTTATTCTTCCTTTCTTAATAGCTGAATGTCACATCCTGTAGTTTGGCTTTCATTCACTAATGTGAGCAAAGGATTCTGCCCTTCTTTCTGACTCAAGTTCCATTAACACAGTGCATTAACATTTCTACATTACGCTTCAGTTTAAGTTACCTTCTGAACTAAAAATAAATCCCATCTGGGCCTCCGATTCTAATGTCACCCTGTAATCCCCTTGGCCTTGGCATTACGATTTTATATTCCTTATATAAAAACCTCCAAGCTCCCAAGCCTTGCCAAAATCCAGTTATCTTATTAACTCAGATTTCATTTTTCTTCACTCTTCTTCCACCTCAGCATGGTATTAATACAAATGAGTGGGTATGAAAATGTGTATATATGCTCTGTGTGTGAATAAGTGAATTTATGTTTGAATGAGTCTGTTTGTGCCTGATAGTGGGTGTGTATAGCCAGGATGGAGAAGGTGTGTGGGAAGGTATAGGAAAGGCTAAGGCTGATGACAAGAAAGGGAAACTAGAGGAGCCACAATAGTTAGTTACAGGACCGGTTTTGAGAGACTGTGGTTATTTTATTCCTTTCTGCTGAACTATTCATACCTGTTTCTTTACCATTAATAGAGATTTTCAACCATAATCCATAAAAAAATATAGAGCTCTCTAATTTTACTTGCTCATAAATTGAGCCTGTGTCCACATCTAATCAAGGGTATAAAAGCAGTTGTGGAATTGAATTAAGGTATTTTAATTATCCCTATTATATTATCGACACCGTTCATTGTTCTCTCGTCTCCCATGGTTTAGTAGTGATCTTCAAAGTATGGTCCCCTGACTAACAACATCAGCATCACCTGGAAATGTGTTAGAAATGGAAATTCTTGGGTCCCAACCCAGACCTACTAAATCAGAAGCTTTGAGAGTAGAGTTTAATAATCTGTCTTTTAAAAGTCTTCCAGGTAATTCTGAAACATTAAAGTTTACTTCTTATTTCTGCTTATTATTTTTTAAAATTGGCACCACCACCCCTATTATTTTCCATTAATGCCCCCAAACTAATGAGATTTTATCTTCATATGTTGACGTTGGTGATGGAGCCCAGGAGGAGAAGTAATTAGTTGGGAGAATAAATAAGTAGACTATAGAAGATACATATGAATGTTACTGCTGTGTTTATTGACATGACTGTTTGCTTTGTTGAAACTGTATTCTAATTACATTAAAATATGGATAAATTCTTTATATGTGTATTATATACTTTAAAGACTATATTAACTCGTTTAATTGGTTTATAAGTTTTAATACTGTGTTTATTTTTATTCCACTTCTGCTCTCCATTCGCTCTTTAAGAATAATATTTATATAAATTTTACAATCTTAACAAGGATTTTTTTAACATTGAAAAGAAAATTTACTGTTAAAATCTATTTCAGTACTCATATAAAGTTACACTATTGCTTTTCTGAATGGTCTACATTTTTTTATCTTGGTATCTAGACACAGCAATAAGAAAATCCTGTGATTGCTATTGTTGTAAATAAAAGTAGATAATAATTGATAATTATACTGCAAAATCCGCCACCTACCTGTCAGTTTTTCATCCTGTGATGGCTTGTGTATCTCCTGAGTGACAGGGTTTAACAGAGTTTCCAGACTGTCAGTCTAGTAGATGCTAAAGAAAGGCCTGGTGATCTAATTCTGAAAATTAATTGATTAAAAACTCTGTGGATCAAGAATGTTGTCCAAGACTGATTTCTTATTTTGGACATGTCACCAAGAGGAACTGAAGAAAGAATTTCATGTTTGGTAAAATGGAAGCCCAGTGAAGGCAAGGGAAATCATCAATGAGATTGGATTAAACCAGTGGTTCTCAACCTTCCTAATGTCATGACCCTTCAATACAGTTCCTCATGTTGTGGTGACCCCAACCATAAAATTATTTTCGTTGCTACTTCATAACTGTCATTTTGCTACTGTTATGAATCGGGAAGCCCCTGTCAAAGGGTCATTTGACCCCGCAAAGGGGTCCCGACCCACAGGTTGAGGACCACTGGATTAACCAATAGCTGCAACAGTGGACTCAAACATAAAAATGATCATGAAGATGGTACAGGGCTGGGCAGTGTTTCATTCTGTTACACGTAAGGCCACAGGAATTTGGAGTTAGTGCAACAGCAACAGTGACACACTGAGAAGTACTCATGATCTTTGAAAAGCTTCACACAGTATTTACTTTAAACTGCATAATTTACTTCTGTAATTTTTATAAAGAGGCGGTGGGGGGGAACCAACATAAATTATGAAAATTACTAACTTAACAAATTATGGAGATAGCTATCAGGAAGAGGAAACATGAAGGAAAAAAGTAAAATTTAAAGGAAACATTGAAATTGTAAATATAATACAAGATTAAAAAAGAAAATAGATTTCCAAAATATTTTAGAATACAGGTTAACTTTTTTTTAAGACTAACGATATATAAAAATTAAATAAGAGACGTCTACTTCTGGGCAGGTGAAATAGGTGTGCTTTTTCCTTACTTCTCCCGCTAAATACAACTAACATAAGAAGCTTTTATAGTTGCTCCAAAAAAAGATAAAATCCTAGCTATAAATTCAGATATATATGTTGAAAATTACACCAGGCTGATGAAAAAACTCAATGAAGACCTAAATAATAAACTTGTTCATGTGTTGGAAAACTTAAATATAGTAAAGATGTTAATTCTCCCCAAATTGATGTACACATTTAATGGGTACTTTTGAAATCGCAGCAAGATTGTGTGTAAAAGTGTCCTTACACTGATATGAAAAGGCAGAAGAACTAGAACCACTAAAACAGCTGTGACAAAGAAGAGAAGGGAGAATTTGTCTGCTTGGCTTCATGACTGTCGTACTACTGGAAGGACAGACACAAAATTCAATGGTGCACGATAGACCCCAGAAATTTTTTTAAATCATTTTACTGGGGGCTCATATGACATATCACAATCCATACATACATCAATTGTGTAAAGCATATTTGTACATTCATTGCCCTCATCATTCTCAAAACATTTGCTCTCCACTTAAGCCCCTGGAATCAGTTCCTCATTTCCCCCCTCCCTCCCCACTCCCCACTCCCTCATGAACCCTTGATAATTTATAAATTATTTTGTCATATCTTACACTGTCCAACGTCTCCCTTCACCCACTTTTCTGTTGTCCGTCCCACAGGGAGGAGGTTATATGTAGATCCCTGTAATCTGGTTCCCCATTCTACTCCACCCTCCTGGTATGGATTCCATGTGTTTCCAGTTCCTATCTATACCAGTGTACATCTCTGGTCTAGCTAGATTTGTGTAAGGTAGAATTGGGATCATGATAGTAGGGGCTTGGGGGTGGGGTGGAGAGGAAGCATTTAGGAACTAGAGGAAAGTTGTGTTTCATCATTGCTACATTGCACCCCCGCTTGTCTCCTCCCCACAACCCTTCCGTAAGAGGATGTCCAGTTGCCTATAGATGGGCTTTGGGTCCCCACTCCGCACTTCTCATTCACAATGATATGATTTTTGTTCTTTGATGCCTGATAACTGATCCCTTCAGCACCTCGTGGGCAGACAGGCTGGTGTGCTTCTTCCATGTGGGCTTTGTTGCTTCTGAGCTAGGTGGCCGCTTGTTTGCCTTCAAGTCTTTAAGAACCTAGACACTATCTTTTGATAGCCGGGTTCCATCAGCTTTCTTCACTACATTTGCTTATGCATCCGCTTTGTCTTCAATGATTGTGTCGAGAAGGTAAGCATCATGGAATGCCAGTCTAATAGAACAAAGTATTCTTGCATTGAGGGAGTACTTGAGTGGAGGCCCAATGTCCTTCTGCTACCTTAATATTAAACCTATAAATATATGCACATAGATCTATTTCCCCATCCTCATATAGAAATATATTTACATATGTACATGCCCTTATTTAGACCTCTATAAGTGCCCTTTGCCTCCTAGCTCTTTCCTCTATTTCCTTTTACTTTCCTCTTGTCCCACTGTCATGCACAGCCTTCATTTGGATTTCAGTAGACCCCAGAAATCTTTATGAGAGGAGAGAGCCTCATCTTTCTCCAGCAGAGTCACTGTTTGGCTTGAACTGTTGACCTTGTAAATAGCAACTTAACACTTACCCCTCCAAGACACTGGAGCCCCTTTATTAGCCACCAAAAGCAAACCAAATTACTGCCTTTGAGGTGATGCCGACTCACCAACTCCATAGGTCAGGGTAGAACTATCCCTGTGAGTTTCTAAGACTGTAACTTTTAATGGGAGTAGAAGGCCCCATCTTTCTCTCACAGAGTGGCTGGTAGTTTTGAACTGTGGACCTTGTAGATAGTAGCCCAGTGCATAACTACTGTGCCACAGGGATTCTCTTATTAGCCACCTGGAAAATGCAAATTAAAACCACACTGAGATATCATTACTCACCAGTCAGAATAACTAAAATAGTGATAACAGTAAGTGCTGGCCAGAATACAGCGTCACTCGACCACTCATACATTGGTAGTGGAAATATAAATTGATGCAGCCACTCTGAAAAACAATTGGGCAATTTCTTTAAATAAACAGCTAACCAAAGAACCCCATACAACCCAAGAATCATATTCCTGGGCATAAATTCTAAAGAAATGAAGGATTTAAATAAACTGTGTTTAACAGCTCTGTATAATACCCTAAAACAGTAAACAATGCCAAGTGTCTGTATGAGTGAATGGTTAAAACTGTGTTACACTCATTCTGTGGAATATTACTCAGCACTAAAAAGAAACATTGTTGATATATATATAACACTATGTATGAATCCCCATAGAATATTGTTGAGTGAAAAAAAAAGCCAATCCCACATGATTACATATATATATATGATTCCATTTATATAACATTCTTTCAATGACACAATTTTAGAACTGGAAAACAAATTAATGGTTGTCATGGTTTAATGGGGAGCGGAGACAAAGAGGAAGTAGGTATGGCTATAAAAAGCAGCATGGCAGTTCTTTGTGGCAGTGAAACTTTTGTATCTTGGCTATCACAATGTCAATTGGTTATGATGTTCTACTATAACTCTGATTATGATAATTATAGTTTTCTAAGATGTTACCATTAGGGGGAACTCAAGATCTTTGTAGTATTTCTTTAAAAGCTACATGTGAATCTAGAGTTAACTCAAATTTAGTTTATGAAATTTAAGTATACTAACTCTAGTTACATATATATATTTTCTAATCTTCAGCAGTATAGAATTTGATTAATCATAAATCTGTTTTCTAAAATTGTCATCATTGATCCACATATGTCTACTGATTGCTTTATTAAAATGATTGAATAGAATAGAGAGGAAATGATGCCTCATACAACCTAATATCAGATGATAGGTTGTTGTTACCAATTGCCATTGAGTCAGCCCCAATTCATAGCAGTTTATGTACAACAAATGAAACACTGCCCAGTCCTATGCTCACATCTCCAAAGGATGTGAGATGAAATCTCATCATTCTCACTTCTAAGGAATATTCTGCCTCTACTTCCTTCAAGACAGTTGTTTGTTGTTCTGGCAGTCCTTGGCATATTCAGTATTCTTCACCAGCACCATAATTCAAATGTATCCATTCTTCTACCGTCTTCTTTATTTCTTATCCAGCTGTTACATGCATAGGAGGCTATTAAAAATACCATGGCTTAGGCCAGGTGCACTTTAACCAGCAAAGTGACATCTCTTTAATGTTTTAAACAGGTATTTGTAGCAGATTGTCCCAATGCAACAATATATTGTTGGATTTCTTGACTGCTCCTTCTATAAGTGTTAATTGTGGATCCAAGTAAAAGGAAATTCCAGATCGATATTTTCTTCATTGATCATGACTTTGTCTATTGGTTCAGTTGTTTTCTTTATTACAGTACATCTGTAATTTGTTCTGAAGGCTGAAGTGTTTGAGCTTCATCAGTAAGTGCCACAAGTCCTCTTCTCTTTCAATGAGCAATGTTGTATGATCTGCCAATCTCGGCTTATTAATATGTTTTCCTACAATGCTGATGTAAGTTGTTCTTCATGTAGTCTAGTTTCTCAGATTATTTGTTCAGTATACAATTTGATTAAGTAAAGTGAAATAATAAAATCCTGATGCACTAGAAAGCAAATGTTTTGAGAATGATGATGGAAACAAATGTACAAATGTGCTTGACACAATGGATGCATGTATGGATTGTGATAGGAATTGTACAAGCCCCCAATAAAATGAGTTTTAAAAAATGTTAGTGGTAGTGATACTAGAAATGACAAGGAAATAATTTCATCTAAAGATAAAGTGAAAAAATCTTGTGATTTATATATATTAATTCTATTTGATATGCAGAAACATAACAAAAACCACAATGTCAGCCATTTATGTAATGTTAAATTTTCTAATAAATTTTCCACAATTGAAAAAAAAGATATCCTGATACACACCTTTTCTGATATCATACCATTCAGTATCCCCCTAAGCTCAATTAAGCATTCTAGAATTCCCATTATTTGCATTGTTATCCATAATTAACATAATGTAATGTAACATACTTTTAAGAGCCCATTATCCAACTTGAGTGCTACAACACTAATGCTGTTGTTACTGTTGTTGTCAGGTGCTTCTGAGACGATTCCAACACTAAGGAACCCTATGTACAACAGAATGAAAACTTGCCCAGCTCATTACTATCCACGCAATCATTACTATGTTTAAGCTCATCGTAGCCCCTTTGCCAGTCTACCTCACTGAGGGTCTTCAGTATATTCATTACACTTTACTTAACCAAGCATGATGTCCTTCTCCAGGGACTGGTCACTCCCAATGATATGTCCAAAGTACATGAGACTCAGTCTCATTGTCTTGGTTTATGCAGAATATTAAGGCTGTACTCCAACATGGGTTTACTTATTCATGTGACAGTTCATGGTACCCTGTTTCCCTGAAAATACGAGTGTCTTATATTAATTTTTGCTCCCAAAGATGCGCTAGGTCTTATTTTCAGGGGATGTCTTATTTTTTCATGAAGAATAATATGGTACACATTTATTGTTTATTGTTTTGTTAAAAGAGACCTCATACTTCCTGTCTGCTCTGGCTGCGCTGTGGCCAGCAGTGAGCTGCGCAGCGGCACCCACTGCTACGGTCCAGAGTCCAGAGTTACGGTAGCTTCAGGGGGCCTTATTTTCGGGGAGGTCTTATTTTGGGGGGGACGCCTTATATTTCAGCGAGAGGCAAAACTAAGTAAGCCTTATTTTGGGGGGATGTCTTACTTTCGGGGAAACAGGGTATATGTAATATTCTCCTCCCACACCCTAATTCAAAGGTATCAATTCTTCTTTTGTGTCTTACTTGTACATTGACTGGTCACATGCATATGAGGCGATTGAAAGTAACGTGACTTTGGCTATCGGAAGCATGTCTTAAAACAAGCAGCCATCTAAATTGTGTCAGCTAAGTCTACACCCAGGACTGTAAATAATAAAATCCAAGAGCAGAGAAGAGAACTGTATTAGAACTCACATTCTGAGTACCAGTTCAGAAGGCTTTGGATGTACACAAATCAAGAGGCTGTCGTACAGAAGTGTGTACTGCATAGTTTCAAATCAGGAAAGGTGTAAATCAGGATTGTATTCTCTCACCATACTTATTCAATCTGTAGGTTAAGGAAATAAACAGAGGCAGTGGATTATATGAAGAAGAATATAGCATCAGGATTGGAGGAGGGCTTATTAGTAACCTCTGATATGCAGATAACACAACCTTTCTTGTTAAAAGTGAGGAGGACTTGAAGCAATTGCTGATGAAGATCAAGGATTATAACCTACGGTATATACGGATTACAACTCAATGTAAAGAAAACAAAAATCCTCACAGCAGGATGAATAGGTAACATGATAAAAGGAGAAAAGAAAGAAGTTGTCAAGGATTTTTTTTGCTTGGATCCACAGTCAGTGGATGTTCATGGAAGCAGCAGAGAGATCAAATGACACATTGCATTGGGTAAATCTGCTGCATAAGACCTCTTTAAGGTATGGAAAAGCAAAGATATCACTTTGAGGACTAAGGTGTGCCTAACCCAAGACATGGTATTTTAAATCACTTCATATGCATGTGAAATTTGCACATTGAATAAAGAAGGCTAAAGAATTGATGCCTTTGAATTATGGTGCTGGCAAAGAATGGGGAACATACCATGGACTGCCAAAACAAATCTATAATCTGTTTAGAAATAAGTACACCCAGAATGCTCCTTAGAAGCAAGGATACTTTGGACATGTTGTCAAGAGAGGCCAGTCCCTGGAGAAAGACCTCACGCTTGGTAGAGTGGCAGTTAAAACGAGGAAGGCCCTTGACAAGATGGATATACACCGTGATGACAGCAGTGGGCTCAAACATCGGAACAATTGTGAGATCAGTGCAGGACTAGGCAGTGTTTGATTATGTTGTACACAGGCGTCCCTAAGAGTTGGAACTGCCTCAACTGCCCAGTCCTGTGTCATCTCACAATTAATTGGCTCCATTGGTGCTGCCATTGTGTCCATTTTGTCAGGAGTTTTCCTCTTTCTCATTACCCCTCTACTGTACCAAACATGTCCTTTCCAAAGATTGGTCCCTTGAAAGTGTGTGAGATGCAGTCTTGCCAACCTTGTTTCTAAGAAGCATTCTGGCTGTACTTCGTTAACATCATAAAGATTAGGATTTATAACACATAGGATAATTACATCAGATCACAAAATGGGGGGAAATTGCATAATACTGAGAATCATGGCCTAACCAATTTGATATATATTCGGGGGATGCAATTCAGTCCCTAACAGTCACAAGGAGGTGGAGCCAACTCAATGAAAACAACATCCTGAAATACTTAACTGTACTGGTCAACATCTCCAACATTGGGAATTGTCATACACTTTAATTCTTGATAACAGTTGGGTGCAAAATGGTATCTTGTGCTATTATTTCCTTTTTCTTAATTACTGAGACTAAACATATCTTCGTAGAGGTATGTGTATTCCTCTTCTCTGAAATGCCTGCTTGATTCTTTTGTATGTTTTTCTATTGAATTATCTTTCATTTTCTCACTGCTTTTTAGGAAATAGCGATAAAATCTTGATACTAATCCCCTGTTATATATATATTTAAAATAATTTCTCTGAAAAAATTGTAACTTTTCTTTTTACTTTCAGGCATGTTTTATTATCTGAAATTCTCATGTCAACATATTCAAAAATAGCACATTTTAATTTTCTAGTTGTGCTCTTTAGATTTTTTAAAAAAGAAACTTTTCTCTATCCCAAAGTCAGAAAGTGTTGCTTTTGCTGTAGTTTTGCTTTTGACATTTAATTTATTAAGGTGTGCCATAAGGATTCTACTTAACTTTCCCCCCATATGGTTAGCCATATTTTCAAATTCTTCCTTTTTTCAGTCATCTGCCATGTATGTATGTATTTATATACATGTAAATATACAAATATGTATAAACACATATATATTTTATACACCAAGGAGTGTCAAAACATTTGTAGAAAAGTGTAATTAAAATTAATAGAATTGTGAATCCCCTTCATAATGTATGAATATTATTCTGGACGCTATGCTGTCGATCATTTGTGTGATCCATAAACTTATATAAATGAAGCATTGTCTTAGTTGCTTTGACTTCAGAAGTTCTGCTATCTGATAAGGCAAGACCTTCTCCGTAATCTTTTTCTTCAGAAAATCCTCCTGATTTTGACCCTACAGGACAGAGTAGAACTGCTCCTTTGGGTTCCTGAGATTGTAATGTTTATGGGAGCAGACAGCCTCATATTCCTCCTTTGGAATATCTAGTGACTGGAACTGATGATCTTATGGTTACTAGTCCAGTGTTTAACCTACTTTACCACCTGGCTATTTTTCCCCCTTGATCTTCTATGTAACTTTTGTAATCAGTTTATCATGTTCCAAAATATTGTGAGGGTTTTCATTGCATTCAGCCGATAGGAAAATTTTTATTATATCTATTTACCTAAGTTGTCTCTAATGTCTCTCAATAAAATTTTACTATCAAGATCTTAAAATTTATTCATTATGGTTTTGTAAATATCTTCTTTTTAAAAATTGTTTTCTAGTTTGTTTTTGCTGGCATTTATTGTAATTGACTCTTATATATTGAATTATTTTAATCCCTCCACATTTCTAAGCTTTTCTATTATTTCTAATTATTTATCTGTAATTTTTATATCATGTTTATAAACAAATCACCTGAAAATGAAGGGCTCAATTTAATTTACGATAGAAATCTATTCTGCATGTTTAAATCCATAAATTCTTAATAGTATTTTTTGAAAGAGAAACTGTAGAGGATAATAATGAATCAATGTATTATTTTTAAAACTGGTAAATAAAGGGGAAAAGATCAAGCATCTATTCTACCCTTCCTCATATGAATTGTGCTGCTTGCCAACCAAATGATAGCAAAATGTTCAAACTAATAAATGAAAAAGTATATAATTACTTAGTCACCATTTAAGAAATCCCTAATAAAGGATCTAGACTTCGGACATCATTGGCCGGTGGCATCACACAAAGAGAGGCAGCCAAACATGACTTCAGGTGAATGGACAGCACACCAATTACGGTCTTGCCAAAATGATAGAAACTGAATCTGATAAGGTTTTGGAGGCAACAACTTATTTGCAAGAATATTGAGCACAAAGGAAAATGTTGACCGGCACGAGTGTGCAATCAGCACTATCCAGACCATAGGAAACATAAAGGGCAAAGGGTCCAAGTTCTTCCCCAAGGAAATTGTTAAGAAAAACTAGAATGAAGGAGGAAACCTGTAGATTAGAAGAGACTTGAAAGACATACCAAGTTTTTCATTTCTTTTGTTTTAAACTATCTCGTCTAGAGCTGCACACTTGCTTGATTAAAAAAAAGCTATAACTAACAAGAAAGAAGTGACTAAAAAGTCAGAGTTGTAGTTACTTTTGAAGGGAGAAGGTTTTAACAGATGCTGGGGCAGGGGCACTTGATGGAGCTTCTGGGAGCAGGCTGATAACTTGCTCTTTCTTGAGTAGTTTGTGACTTCAAAAGTATTTTGCCTTATAATTATTCATTAAGACATATGTTTGAGATTTTCCTGGTTTTATACTTAAAAGGTTATAAAATCTAACAAAAAGGAAAACAAACTGGAAGATATTTGCAAAAGAGGAAAATACACTAAAAATGTATGTAAATTGATAATATTGTGTTAAAACTCTAGTAACACATTGCAGAGGGCATTGATATTTTACATATTTTCAAGAGGGTAATAAACATTAACTTTGAACCTCACTGAAATAGTTTTGAAAGGAAAGAGGGGAAAGAACACTATATTACATCCACTGACAACTTAAAAAGAGGGGAAGAGAAGAAGCTCCATATGACATATACACATATAAGATAGAGTTTAGAAGGGAGGACAGTAGACAATAGATACAATAGTTGCCCTGCACTTATGGTACATTTTCTGTTCTTGTCAAATTAGCCTTACAGTTTATAATTTGGAAACATTTTATGATTAAATACATTCACTGTTTTTTATACTTCACAGTGAGAGACCTCCCTCCTCTTTGCCTTGATGTTAGACAAAAACAGCGCATCTCGATGGATGCATTATCATCCGAAACGAAGGCTTTGGCCCTTCCAGAACCTACCCTTTCTGGCCAGCCCAAAACTATGAAAGACTTTCAGTAAGTGCCAGCTCACCATTATATGTATACATGGACTTAGTGCATGTCAGCACGTTCCATAATTAAACATCTTTGTATGAAGAGTTAGCTGATCCTTATTAAGGTATTAATGAAGAATGAAGACACAAATGAAGTAGAAAGTGAAAACAAACTAATAAGAAGTAGTAATAGCTGTGTCACCACTGAAAAAAATCCAAGTGGAATAGTGAAAGTAAATTGGGAATGAGAAAGTAGACAAATACAGACGAAATCTCTCCAGGTGTTTGCCTTTGAAGCAAGGAAAGAGATAGTAGTACTTGGAAGGAACATGTCAAGAATGACTTTCAAAAACAGGTAATTAAGAAAGTTGCAAGGGGATTATATCTTAATCCAGTTAAGAATTATAAATACATAAACTATGTTTACATTATCCAGCTGATATATATTTCTATATTTAGTTTCAGTATTTCAAAGTACATACTTGATAACATTTATGTGTGAAGAAGTAATGCTATTTTTTCTGGATATTATATCAATATATGGTTAATGTATGTTCTTACTTTAGGGAAGATGTAGAAAAAGTTAAGTCATCAGGAGATTGGAAAGCAGTACATGATTTTTATCTGACAACATTTGATTCTTTCCCAGAACTAAGTGCTGCGTTTAAGGTAAGAATACGTAACACATGTCTTACAATTCATTTTTAGTTTTAAATTTTCCCAAAAATATATGATAAGTTTACCTTATTTTCTATCAAATAGTTTAACCAGCACACTTATGAATTGCTTTCAGACGTCATATACTGTGAATGATCAAATATTACATAAGCGATATCATAACAATTTTTATTTGTGTTTTTATTTATACCGTTTCACTCATTCTTTCATTTTTACAAAGGAAAGTTATTAAAATCATTCTTATGCCATTCATTTTTTATGTTCATTTTTTTTATACTAATAGTCAATTTTCACCATCACAAAAACAAGGTAGAAATGATGAAGGTATAGTTGTGGTTCACAGATTAGAATAGTTCATAAAATGTTATAGGCACTTG
The DNA here is from genome assembly GCF_000313985.2 of Echinops telfairi. Classification (NCBI taxonomy): domain Eukaryota; kingdom Metazoa; phylum Chordata; class Mammalia; order Afrosoricida; family Tenrecidae; genus Echinops; species Echinops telfairi. The sequence goes on along the minus strand of NW_022103968.1, from coordinate 36,571,140 downwards.
ACTATGTAATTGCATTTGCAGAAAGATGCCACGGCCTCATTCAGTACCATTGATGACTCTGGGATCAATGCTAAATTTGTGAATGCTGTGTATGATGCCTTACTTAATACTGTAAGTATCATTTACAAACACGTGTCTGTAGTCATTTCGTGCCTTCTGTATTTCAAAACTAGTTCCAGCAATATTGTAAGAGTCACCTTGCAACATAATTACAAAATCTGATACTAAATTAGTTGCAATTCTCAGAAAACTGGATAATTTTATTACTTTATTTTTCTAATTAACTGAAAATTAAGCAGCAACTACTTGTACGTCCAGTCTTACAGATTTCTAAAATAAAGTTATGCTTCCTTTGCACAGCAAAAGAGGTAAGTTATTTGATTGTATTGGAATTGCATTCGTCTATAGGTCAGTGATTCTCAAACTGTAGCACGTATCAGAAAAATGGGAAAATCTTGTTAAAATACAGCTTCAAATTCCATAAGTCTGAGGTAGGACACAAACATCCCCATTTCTTGGAGAACCCCAGGTTCTGTTTATGTTACTGACCTGGTAACCACCCTTTGAGAACCCCAACACTGTAGTTCAGTTTATGAAGAATTTAAATCATCCCAATCCTTGAGCACACCGTAGTCTTCCAATTTCTTAGATCTTTTAAATTTTCTTTTGGTAACACTTTGTAGTTTTCTGGTCAGAAGTCTTACACATTTGCTACTTTATTTCTAGATACTTCCCTCTTTTAGTATGGTCATTTCATTTTCTAATTATTGCTAGTATAGGGAAATATTTTCACATATTTAACTTCATACAGTGGCCTTGCTGAATTCACTCTAATTTTAATGATACATAAGTAATTTATTTGAATTTTCTACTTCTATAATTCTGTCACTTGTGGGAAATGGCAATTTAATTTTTGCCAGGTTTATCTTCTATTTATGTGTTTGAATTATTACACTAGGAATGTTTGTACAATTTTGAATGAAAGAAGTGATAGCAGGCATCTTTATCTAATTCTCAGTGTCAATACTTCATTTATTAAACATGTGAAAAGGTACTTTTTCTTTCTTTAAATGACCACACTAAGAGGGCTTAGGCTCCAGCAAAGGATTCCAAGGAGGGAGTAATCAGTCATTTCAAATGCTGCTGAGGGATGTAGCATTAAGATTTGGATGAGGAAATGACCATTGTCTTTAAATAGGAAGACTTTAAACAGTCATTTCAGTAGCAATTTAGGGCCAAAAGCTTTTACTTGTAGTGGGCTGAAGATAGAATGAGGAAAATAGGAACAGTTTGTACAGATGATCTTAAAAAGTTTTTCTGGTGAAGGAAAATAAAGGGGTAGCTGGTAGTGCCTGGAGCCAAACGAGGGGTTCTTAAAAAGAACAATACTACTGGTCAGGGTTCTGGCAGGAAAGAGACACAAGACTCAAATTAGGCAAATGAATGAGGGCTCTTAAAGTTGTTATTGGTGTAAGGGAAACCATGAAACACAGTAGAGCATCCCAGGGGTGAGCCTGGACATGGTCTGTGGAGGAAAGGGCGGTATTATATGGACCACAGTCGACCCCACCCGTGGCAGCCGTCCCATGGAGACCCTGAAGCTCCCACTCCTCCATCTGCTGCTCGTGCTCCCTCTTGACAAACTCAATCAAACTGAAGGCAAAGGCGTCTAAACGGGTGAATGCCAGCTGTGGGGATCCGTCTCCTGACAGTGCAGAGTAAAAGTAGATGTGGCAAAGAAAGTCAGCAAAAGTGAGAATTAGCGTGTGGCATTAATACTAATGGGAGAGATCTAGTAGAGAGCGGGAAATCGATGGTACTGGAAAGAGAAGACAAAAGAGCAATAACTAGGTATTGACAAATTGAAAGGGTGTGGAATAAATGACGTCCAAGTGGAGGGGTTGGCCTTGATCATGTTCAGATACAAATGATGGTGAATCAAAAAATTACTTCTAGTTCTCGACAGGCGTCCTCTTATGGTGACAATGTCTTTAAACCCCGCATGGCAATCCCTGATGCACCACCTTGATGCCCAGGGAAGACAGGGCGACCTGGAAGTCCAACTACTTCCTTAAGATAATCCAACTTTTGGATGATTATCCAAAATGCTTCATTGTGGGAGCAGACAATGTGGGCTCCAAGCAGATGCAGCAGATCCGCATGTCCCTCCGCGGGAAGGCCGTGGTCTTGATGGGCAAGAACACCATGATAAGCAAGGCCATCCGAGGGCATCTGGAGAGCAACCCGGCTCTGGAGAAACTGTTGCCTCATATCCGAGGGAATGTGGGGTTTGTGTTCACCAAGGAGGACCTCACTGAGATCAGAGATATGCTGCTGGCCAACAAGCTGCCAGCTGCCGCCCGTGCTGGTGCCATCGCCCCGTGTGAGGTGACTGTGCCGGCTCAGAACACGGGCCTGGGTCCCGAGAAGACCTCCTTCTTCCAGGCTTTGGGCATTACTATGAAGATCTCCAGAGGCACCATTGAAATCCTGAGTGACATGCAGCTGATCAAGACTGGAGACAAAGTGGGTGCCAGCGAAGCCACCCTGCTGAACATGCTGAACATCTCCCCCTTCTCCTTTGGGCTGATCATCCAGTAGGTGTTTGACAATGGCAGCATCTACAACCCGGAAGTGCTTGACATCACAGAAGAAGCTCTGCACACCCGCTTCCTGGAGGGTGTCCGCAGTGTTGCCAGCGTGTGCCTGCAGATTGGCTACTGAACTGTCGCCTCTGTGTCCCATTCCATCATCAATGGGTACAAGCAGGTCTTGACTTTGTCTGTGAAGACTGAGCACAGCTTCCCACTGGCTGAAAAGGTCAAGGCTTCCTTGGCCGATCCATCTGCATTTGTGGCCGCTGCCCCTGTGGTTGCCGCCGCCACTGCTGCTGCTCCTGCGGCTTGGGCCCCAGCCGAGCAAGAAGCAAAGGAGGAATCGGAAGAGTGGGACGAGGACATGGGATTTGGTCTCTTTGACTAGTCACCAAAAAGCAACCAAAGCAGTCAGTTTTATTTGTGAAACAAGGAAATAAAGAGGCTTAGTTCTCTGAGAGAAAAAAATTACTTCTACTCTGAAGACATCTGTTTTCTCTGAGTGATGATAAAGTGTTGGCGATTTGAAAAATTTCGAGGTTTGATTAGGTTGGAAAGAAGGAAAGCAAATGAGCAAGGGAAATATAAGACTCTCAATGGAATGTACGTGTCCTCTGGAGACTTGTGGTCATAAAGTGGGTCGAATCAGAACTTAATGTAGGTTTTTCTCCAGCACCTTCCCACTACTCAAGGGCAGGCCTCTCGTGGGTGGTTAAATTAGCAGTACTGCAGTTGTCTTGTTAGGTGTGAAAGCTCACTAAAAGCAGAGAAAGAGAAAGGAATGATTTTTAAGTTGTTAAGACATTGAATTATTATCTGAGGGCAGCTAGACGTGTCTTAGAAGTCATGATTATGGCGTTTAAACAAATCCATAATATACCCTTTTTCTTTGGCATTTGTGTCTTAATTTTTTTTAAAAAACAAAAATTTTAATTTGAAGCTTCTAGTTCATGAAGGTTTTATTCATTATTTATTATATGCTAAAACTCTATCCATTTTTATTCCAGATGTTCAGTAGTGAATACTATTTGTTGTACTATTTGTGTTATTAAATGATAAAGGAAAGTTATTTTCTGCCTCTTCCAAACCTTTTATCCTATAATAAAATGTATTTTTATCATATTTAAATTTAAATATAATTAAGTTGCACTTCCTAGTAGTTGTGTGTTTAATTGCTAGTTGTTGCAGGGTACTAGTAGATTAAATATATTTAAAATGTGTGCAGCCGGTACTCTTAGACGCATGTTTGTGATTTTTATCCTGTCAAGTCGGGAAAGTAAATTTGTTTTTCAAGTTTACAAAACCACTGTAGGTTATCGGTGGGCCACCAGCTATGGTTATCCAGGTTGCGTGGTGCACTTCCAGGCCAGTGTCTCATTGGGTAGTCTGAGTCATTGCCACTCTCTAGGGTTCAAAAGTGTGAAACTGAAACATAATTTCAGTTCCATAATTGTTATCAAATCTGATTTCAAGAATTGAAACAAGTCTGAAGTTATAATTAACATATAACACCTTTCTTAATAGTTCATCCTAATTACCTTTTGACTTTTCTTTTACCTACAGCCTCAAGATATTCAGAAGACCGTATTAAAGGGAATCATTAACAGCTTGTTAAGAGAATGGAAAGGGTAATTAGAACCAAGATTTAGCTAATCAATATAAACATTTAACTTAGAAATCTCATACATATTTAATATACGTGCATGTATCTGGCCATCAGAAAGAAATTCTAAATGAAAGCCATTCTCAGCAGAAATGTAAACAAGATATGTCGCTTGGGAGCGCAGGTTCCCAAACTTGACCAGTCATGGGATCACCTGAGGAGCTGTTGAGACTGCAGATCTTTGGCCCTTCCCCTAGAGAGTCTGGCTCACTAGATTGCACATACAGCCCAGGAATCTCTAGTTTCAGCAGAGCCCCAAATGTTTCCAATGATCAGCCACGGTGGGGAAACTAGGCTTAGGAAGATCAATAGAGGAACTTCAGGAGGTCAGATTTGTTTAGTAACTTTAACAGAAAAGTAAATAAACTTTTGATCATTTTATTTTCTGAAGGGAATTGAAAGGAGGTGGGGAACCACACTGCCCCAACTTTTAAATTTGAAAAACTTCAGACTACAAGAAAGTTACAGAATGAACACAATAAATACCTTTCACTTGAGCCATTTGCTTTTCTGAGTGTAAATTTTTCAGTAAATTCAAGACATTATGGCATTTCACCCCTAATTACTTCAAGATCTATTTCATAAGAACATTTTTCTACATAACCATAGCACCACTATCACATCAAATAAATTTAACATTGATATGGTAATACTCCCTAGCGTGCAGTCTACATTTAAACTTCCCCTGCTATCACAGAAGCATTCTCTAACATACAAGTTTTGTTTTTCGATTCATGACCCAGTCCAGTGGTTTTGCATTATATCAAATTATCTTATTTACAAATTATCACAGCAAATTATCATAAAGATAAACCACTTTTAATTCCAGAAATAACTACATTTTGTGTGAGAAGCTATCAAATGCATATTAAGAGAAAGAAATACTCACCAACCTTGAGAAGCCCAGAAATTCTTCACCATAAAAATCCAGATTAACATGGAAAATATTTAAAAATCAGTTAGTGCCATTTCAATATGATTTTTAATTAGCTATGCCCTGGGGCCATTGAAAACAGGATTTGATTTGCAGCTATTTCCAAATACATCACTTCAAGCATGTATTCTAAAGATTCAGTTATCTCTTATTAAAGCAAAAATGCAGTATTTCTGGAATCGTGGGTTATTAGACTGTTTCCAGCTAGCTGTGATACTCGCATTACGGAATGTTATAGCCTAGTTAACTGTTTTTAGAGCTCTTCAGAATCAGCCTTAAGGCTAGTTTTTGTTGTTTAGCAACTTAAATCTCACAAAAGCACTTTTTGATCATTTTTGTATTAGCTACTATGAAATTAAACAATCATCTATAATCAGATATTGGCTTTCAATATATTTTTTCTATTTTTTTCAGTCCACGAACAAAAGATGATCTTAGAGCTTATTTTATACTTTTGCAGGTAAGAAAGCAAGATCTCAATCATATATAAGTGAAATAATATCAAATACTAAGTATTATTTTGTGTAACACATTGTTACTTTTTATAATGAGATTTACTTTGATCAGAAGATTCACACTAACAAATAAACAATCAGGAGCTAAATATTGACAAGATTACAGAGTTCATTATGTTCTTACTGACCTGCGTGCTATTTAGGGACAAACAGAATAGGAACACTTCTCCCTCCCTCAATGTCCTGTCTTGTAACTAGTTTTAATAGGCCCCAAGGCTTCTTTTATTTCCCCCAACTAATAAGTTTATAAGAAGGTGTGGTAGAGCTGTCAGGTGAGAGTTGTTGGGCTGCTAACATCAAGGTCAGTGCATCAGCTGTTTCACAGAAGAAAGATGAGGCGACCTGCTCCTGTAAAGAATGACCTTGGAAACCCTACCCAGCTTACTTGGAGTTAGAGTGGCCTCAATGGCAGTGGGTTTGGTGGGTTTGGTGGGTTTGGGTTTGGGGATTTCTTGGAGTAAGTACGTTTCTAATTTTTCTACGTATTTTTCAGTATAGCTTAGTTTAATATTCTAATGGAAAGATGAAAGTTGTTATTTCTATTTGCTAATGCAAAGATGGTGAACTTTTTCCTCTTGAAAGATACAGGTTCATAAATTGAAATAACGAGAAAGCTGTACCTCAGGCAAATAAAAACCCACTTCAGTTTCTATTATTTTTGAGCTGAAATGCTATTGCCATAGATAAACTGGCTGCATTTGTATTATTATTTACAATTTACGAAAGGTGTTTGCTATGGTTATCGTTATCATAGAATATTTTTCATTTGAAGGTAAGAAAGCATTATACTAAGGATATAGTGTTGACTTCGATATTAGTTGAGGAAAATGAAGCGTGAAGTAGAGTGGGGAGGAAAGAGGGAGAAAAGAAAACGTGGGGAAAGCTGGGGTCAGAGTGGCGGAGAGGCAGTTATGAAGAGAGATGGAGGAGGAGAAAAGGGAAGAACTAGGGGGAGGGGAGGGGAGAAAGAAGAAAGGAATATATCTAAAAGTAAAAGCTAGAAAAATGACAACACGCAGGTCAATTTTTAGACGAGTATAATTAGACAACAACAAACTGTTCATAACATCCTTTTCTTTTCACTAGATGGACTTACCCAGTTGGGTCACACCTCCATTTTGAATTGTCCTGCCAATAAATCAGTTTCATAAAGCACACAGTGCTCTCCTATTTTTTCAAAATTGTCGTTTATTTTCAGATAGCTTTCTTTTTTTTTCCTCTCATGAGGTGTTCTGTAAGGTGTCTTGTGATGGAGTCTTGGAGTTTAGAAAAATCCCTCAAGGTTTTGCTTCGTTTAATGTCCCTTTGACATCTATACGGAGTCAGAGCTGTTTGTGAGATGGAGGGCTGCTTCCTTTCACAGTGACAGAAGGTTTCATGATCCATGTTAATTTCACTTAACTAGCATTCCCTTCTCATCATGGAAAGCCTGGACTTTTCATTTGGCTGGGTGATAGTGATTGCCACCATTTGTAAAATGTCTACTTCGTACCAGGCATTGAAATAGGTGTTTTACATGCATTTTCTTTATTATTACTCAGAGCAGCCCCTCAGGTAGATCTTATTCCCATTTTATAGATGAGGAAACTGAGAATCCAAGTTTAGGAAAATGCTCAGACACAACTGGGAAGTGGTAGAATTTGGCCTTGGACCCACATGTTATAATTCAGAGCCATGTTCTTTCTACTATATTTCTTTGAATAAACAACTCATTACCATCAAGTCAATTCTGCCTCAGAGGGGTCCCCAGAGGACAGAGGAGAACTGCCCACTAGGCTTTCCAAGGCTGAAATCTTTCCAGAAACCAACTGCCCCATTTTTCTCCTGTGGAGAAGCTAGTGGATTCAAATTGCTAGTCTTTTGGTTAGCAGCCAGTTGAGCTTAACCATTGTGCCACCAGAACTGCTTTCTTTCAACTGTACAGCAGTATTAAAGTGTCCATATTAGTTAAATAGTAAATAGATTATTGTTTCAAAGGATAGTCACCCAATATCTTATAGTCTCAAATTTAGTCTTACTGATTTACAACTTACCCACATTAAGCTTGGTGTCTTTTACGTGTTTCAAAATTTTAACACCATTGTTTTTAATATCTTTTACAGAATCCTCAATTTAATAACACATCGACATATGTCATCTATGCTCACTTGCTACGACAGATATCTTCCTTAGTGGAAGCTGACCATCACTTCCTAATTCACTGGTTTAAAAAGTAAATCATTCTATGATATTTAAAACTTATATTAAAAAGATACCATTTTAAGTAAGATTTTTATTAGAATTTTATGGTAAGATATATGTAAATGTTTTGGCTCTTTGGATAGGATGCTAGCGATTTATAATGCTTCAAAAGTCAGCTATAAAAATATACTTTGTAATAGAAAATAATTGAAAATCCGTTTTTAATGTAAGTAATCATTTTGCTTTTACAGTGGTAGCTAAGAATTTCTCTCCACTGCTTTTGCTTCCTATATATAGCACATTCCCATTTTTGGTTTTTCATAGCTCCCAGAGATGGTGGCTGGATTTTGTGAGACTTAAATTTAACTATTTTAATTTAAGTATTGTAATTTTCCTGACTGTTTATCAGTAAATATTACCAGTATTTACATGATGCCTTCTCCTCATCACAAACGGTCATTATAAAATACAAGTTTGCCCTAAATATCAACTTGTAAAAGCACAATCCTTTTTTTTTCCCATAGAGCTACACTCACATTAGCAGTGACTTTTCTCCATGATTAGTAAAAGCTGAAAGAGACAAAGTATTTCTAAACTTAATTTTTAAAACGAGGGGTCTGAGAATGTTTACATTTTAAAAAAAACTCACTGTCTTTTCATTCAGTTTTCCCACAAACTTCTTAAAGCCCCTCTCATTATATAGTTAAACTTTCTATGGTAGTTTGAGTGCTTAATTTTTAGAAACTGTATTCAAATTTAGATTTCCTGACTTTTTAAAAAATAGAATTTTGGGGGCATATCTTATATATATAGGATGTGGTTTAATAATTAACAAATATAATGACTAAATAGAAGGTGTGAATTTTGATTGGAATATTTTCAACATGTTTTGCCAGATTATCCCAGAAGAGGTTCAAACAATTGGTAGAGAGATTGCTGCAGTTTATTTCTTTACGCCTGTTTCCTGCAAAGCCTGAAGAATTTCCACCTATCACAAAGTGTTCCTGGTGGATTCCATCAGCATCTAAAGTCTTGGCTTTACTTAGTAGGTTTTTATTCTTTTGATAAATATTGGGCATATTTCCTTTAAGGATCTTAGTGTCCTGTGGAGGCATTATTCAACTTCTACCTATTCCTTTGAAGAAAATAACTGTAATCTATTTTCTATTTTCATAATGAATTTCACAATTAATTTATAAGCCTGAAAAAAATGGATATTTTGTATTATGTACAGTCTTCTGTATTATGGCTGCCAATGCATGTGGCTTTGCTTGCTAAGTACTGATTTCTGAGAGAAGAGGACTTTCCTTTCCTCACTGAGGACCCCAGGAGAGAGCACACCCCAGGAAAATCGCACAAGTCAATGGCCATTTGTGCTTCCTCTTTGCTGCTGTTATAATGACCACCACAAGGGGTATTTTAAGCCAAGATTTGTGGGTTGCATTTTGACTATAATATTCAAATCACCTTTTCCATTTGGAGCTACAATGAATTGAAATAGGGATTTCTAGCAATGGCTGTGTGGTAGACATTAAAATGACCTCTTCATTATTAGAACAAATCATGTGTATGTTGGAAAAATTCATATGTTAAAATTTATCTTTACAGATACATCAAACAATTTGGTTCACCCTCCCCTTATTTTGTATACTGATTTCTATAATTCTACATTGGATCACATTGATCTCATGGAAGAATATCATACCTGGCAGAGCTTTGGAAACTCTCACAGGTAAGCTTGAAAGCTCATTTGGTTAATCCCTGAATAGCATACAATGAAAAGTAGTGACTTAATTTTAAGTATGTATAGATAAATTAAAATATGTACGTATATTCACATCAAAACTTACAAAGAAGATAGTCAACATAGAAATGTCATTTTATTTCTGAAAGCATTTTCATTTTCTGTTACCTTTGGATTTATATACATGTTAATTTGATGGTAGTTTGGTTAATAACATCTCTTCAGGAAGGGAAAGACTCCTTCTTAGTATGCAATTTGTGATTTCTTATCCTTTGTGCCATTATCCAGCTCAGGGGTTAACAGATTCTTCCTATGGTCAGGTAAATATGTCCAGCTCTGTAGGACATGAATGCTCTATTCTTCCATTATGACATTCGAGCAGCCCTAGACAATATGCAAACAAACAGGTCTGGCTGTGTCCCAAAGTAGTTTACCTTTAAAAACAAGTGGTAGGCCTTATATGTCCCGTTGTATCTATTTTGCCAATGCCAAATCTAGTACGTGGAGTTGTTAGTTTATTTTACACAGTCAGGAGATTTAACGTATTGTAGAAGACACTGACTATAAAATACTTGACATAGTTATAAATAGCCCTAAAACCCAAGATTAGTTCATAAATTGATTCAACTTGTCAGAAAATGGTTCTACCAGAATTGGCTTAAAACATAGACTTAGTCTATACTTGAACACTCAAAACTGAGTAAGAACTCAGTGTCTGGAGATCTCGGTCAGTGATGGATATTTTCTTAGCAAAGCTGGTTTAATGGACATGTCATTCTCACATTCTGATACAGTTGGTTTAATGGACATGTCATTCTCACATTCTGATACAGTTGTGATGCTGTGTACAAAATCTCAGAACCCCAAGAACTATTGGGCATAATGCAGTGTATCCTCTAACCAGTGTGCCATAGCTTTGGTTTACAAGAATGAGTTACATAGGAGTTTTGATTCTGTGATCCCTTCAGCCTTTGGGCTGTTATCCTCCACCTGGGGAGGACCTAAAACCCTAAGGCAAGTTCCCTCTGGCAATTTGTGACATGATGGGGAAATGTTGAGAAGCACTGTTGTAATGTACATAATACAAGCAAGATCGTATACTCCACCGAGTTCATTGCATTTTATTTTCACTTCCAGATTTTCAGCTAGAGTTTAGTGATCCAAAATTATTAACATTGTACTGAAGAACTCCTGTTTAGTGTTGCACGTGTGTCTGTCTGTATTTAATTTTGCCCCAAAGGGAAAGCGTTTCATTTTTAGTTCACATAAGACCATCTCCTTGACCTTCATTGTAGTGATCACAGATGCACCACTTAACCACTTGGCTAGATCCCAACTATAATTATGGATCCACTGCAGTTACTTCTGATGATGTGATGATCTGAAGTGTCTACGTGACCATTACTAGACACAATAGGTGATTTCCCATGCATTTCTCTGTGTTTGATGACTTTTGTACATAACAGAATGAGCTGTGAAAGACATTATGTCCATATCTTGTCATTACAATGTTGGGTCTTACAGATATATACGACTTCATATTATGACACATTTTAATTATAGAAAAACATTCTTTGTTCTAGCTTTTATTTTACTTGGTCTTACTTTGCTCTGAAGCTCACACCTCAAAAATAGCCATAAAATAGTAAATTCTTATGTTCAGTTGAGCCGGTGACTTTTCTGACCTAATCCGCCTTTGTCAGCACTTCAGCCTCCTGGTTCTGGTGGTGTCGCAGGTAATACAATTCAGAGGGCTGTAAAACAACTGAAATAATTGTATGAATGCAAGTGACAATAAGCACATATTTCATATTTAGATGTACCTTTCTTAAGAATAAAAGCAGTCTACCACTAGTAATTAAAAAACGATCCACCTGAAATCATGTTGCAGATGGTAAAACATCCTACAAAAGTAATGTTTTATAATATTAGAATGGATACTTTTTTGCTAAAAATACACCATTTTGTTTTTTGTTTCACTTGTTGAGCAGGTTTTCCTTCTGTCAGTACCCATTTGTTATTTCAATAGCAGCAAAAAAAATTATTATTCAAAGAGACTCAGAACAGCAAATGATAAGCATCGCAAGGGTAAGCCGTTTATGAAAACGTATTTGTGTTGATTAGAATCCAATAATAACTCAGTTAATAAGCCAACTGTCTTGTGAATTGTTCAAACATAATCAGGAAATATTAAAAGTGAAATTCATATTGTGTTCCCCTCAAAAGTGCTTTAGCCTATTGAAGATAACAGGAAGGAAGGCATGCTTCAGTTACCACTCCTAAATCAGCTTCTCCTTAAATTTGCTAATGAAGCAGGAGGAGTAAATGCTGCCCATAAGCCCGAAGTACTCGGAGTTTGCAGGCCTCATTTTATAGAGATTATATTGCATCTCTATGTTATCAGCTTAGCATTAACATGAACTGCAATAATGCAGTGTCCATAAGAGCAAACCCTTCCATCCACTGAAATATAGTCTTAAGTTTTGTGAAAATCAAGTATGGAAACCAAAAATTAAGAAGATGTAGCAAAAAGTATCCCTCTTGTAGAAGTAACATATATCCCCAAAGAAGGTGAAAGATGTGTTGTTGATTCTTAGCAAATCCTGATGCCTGAGGCTCATAGAACCTGGGATATCAACCCAGGCTGACTTTGGGCCAACTGTGGAGCAGAATAAGGTTTATCTGTAGGCATGTCCTTATGACCCATGCCACTTAATTCATTGTCATAAAACCAATTGCCTTCTAGTCAATTCCAACTCATAGCGACCCAGTGAGACAGAGTAGAACTACCCCATTGGGTTTCCAAGGCTTTAAATCATCACAGAAGCAGAGCACCACAGATCTGCCCTGTGGAACAGCAGGTGGTTCTAACCACCAACCTTTACAGTTAGCAACTAAGCACTTAACCTGACCTGCACCCGCACCCGCTGCTTTTCATTGTCACACAGCACCGTTAAGTCAGACACATTCTCTGCTAGAAGATTGTGGGGATTTTTGTTACAGCTTTAGATTCTACATGAAAATGTTCTGTTTACTTAGAGTGCTGCTTATATATTTTGAGGATATGCTTTTGAGATATGATTATCTACTCACAACTTTAGAAAATTAGAGGGAATGTGGGCCGTAGCTCCTAAAATAAAATGAGAAGCATAGAGGGAAAAGAAATGATTACCATGTCTTGTGCAAAATACAAATAAAACCCTAAAGCATAAAGTATAATACTTTAAAATACTATAAAAATATGAATTGCCTATTCCTCAGTTATTCAGTTCTCAGCGGTGAAATTTTTCTTCAATTGTAGAGAGTAGGACAAAAGATTTAAGTAACTAGTGACATTCCAAAGTCAGCTTAAACCCTATTGATGAGGGAATATTAGAAGAACCTGTATCGTTATGCCTACCAAGGTAGTTCCAAAGCCACACTACCCAGTGAAGAATGAGTGTAAACAAGGATATTTAGAACCAGGTAGGAGCTCTGGTGGCATAGTGATTATGAGTTACGCTGCTAACCACAAGGTTAGCAGTTTGAAGCCACCAGGAGCTCTGGGGGAGAAAGATGAGACTTTCTACTCCCATAAAGTTACAGTCTGGGAAACCCACAGGGGCAGTTCTACCCTGTCCTATAGGGTTGCCACGACTTGGAATGAACTCGATGACAGTGAGATTCTGATAGTTAGGACCAGAATCGTTATTTTATCATTTTGTTCAAAGATTACATAGCTAGCCATTTGACATACTTCATTTGTACAATTCCATGGGCCTTTTTCATGCTTTTCCACCTTGGGCTTGGATTTTCGATATTTGTAAGGGGAAAAAATGCCCCCAAATCTAGAAGTTAATCTAGGTTTCTCTGAGCAGTTTTGTTTTGTTTTGTTTTTCATCTGTTTCACAGACACAGATCAGGTGTAGATTGATGGCAGGTATAGACTGTCACGGGCTGTCTTCCACACAGTGTGAAAGCACATGAGGAATATTGAAGACTCAAGTGGCATTACTGATTAGGGTACTCACCAAAATTTTAACCTATAATCGACCATACTACTTAGAGTTGATATAGTACAATATTCACCAGTGACTCTTTTGGCACGAAGGCCACCTGGCAGATATGCAAGAGCTTAAGTGTATGATCTAAAGTTGCAAAAGTGATTCCCCAACCAACAAACAGTGTCCTCATCACACTGTTGGCTTATTTCTCTTGGTTAGAGCTTTTCTCTGTTAAAACATGAATTCCTGTTGGGAGGAGTCACCACTAAGCCTGGTCTGTTCGTAACAATCAATTTATTGATTGATTTCTCTCATTATGACAGCTCACCAGGAAGCAAACTGAACAGAAGCAGGAAAGGGTAGGGAAAAAAGGCCCAGGACACAGGATAGTTCCCCGAATTGTAGATTTCTGTGTCTACCAAAGGGAGGCAGCATCCAATGAAGCAAAGGGCTGTTAGAGTAAAACCAGAGAAAACTGGAGCCTGTGTAAGGTGGGAAATCTGTCAGAAGGGACATTCAAATATTTCCCACGAAAACAAGCATTTGAAACGCCATAAGACTGCACTCTGTCAAAGGCAGAAAACACACAAGACCTGGAAAACCAAGACATCCTGTAGAGCTCCAGCTCTCTCATGGATTTCATTGTACTGTCAGCCTTTAGAATTGGATAATAGAGAGATGAAGGTTTTGTTTTGTTATCGTGACCTATAAAACTGTGAAAAGAGCCTTAAAATATACATTTGGGGTTTTCAAATTTTATTAAAGCAGCACATTGCATATATTTAAACTGTCTACAATGTTTGTCTTTAGTCAGCACAGTAATTAGTTCTCTTTGATAGTAAAGAAAATGAGTAGTCTGAAAAAGCTTACTTAAAGGAATTAAATATACAGGCATGTGTAGCTTACATGCCATTTATATATTTTATGCAATTTTTAATATACTCATTGCTTATATTTTGAAATACCATGAAATATAGATTCCTTTTTAATTTCCCATATTTATACCACCCAAACATAACTTCTGTTATTGTTTTAGTAAAAATTCTTTATATGTATATGGGTCTGTGTATGGGTGTATGTGTGTGTATGTACACATACACATATATACACATATATATACACTTAGGATAATATAAAGAAAACATTGTGTACACAATTTTATTTCTTTTTCTTCAATTTTATCTTGAACATGTTTTATGATCATCATTTTTAAGTAACTGTATTTAAACCATTAGATGGATATATGCTCTAGCTAGTTCTAAAGTTTTATTGATAATGGCTGCTATGACTGTATAAATTTTCTTGTTTAGGATTCTCAAAAGTAAAATTATTGGGACAAAGATTATGAACATTGCTAAGGCTTTTGATAAATGGTAACAAATTATATTCTAAAAGTAGATTAAGATTTTAAAGTAAATTTGGTATTTTTAAAAGCCAAAGTCAGCAATTCAAAACCACCAGCTGCTCCAAGGGAGACAGATGAGGCTTTCTGTTCCTGTAAACATTACATCTCAGAAACCCACAGGGGCAGTCTGCTCTGTCCTATAGGACGCCTACCAGTCAGAGTTGACTGGATAGCAGGAAGCAGTCCAATTTATAATAAGTATGTAACCTGTTTTAAATATTTTCATTTTATCTTTGTATTTGTTAAACTGAAAACTTAACTATTTTAGAGGTGAAACATGGAGAAATGTAATGTAATATTACTTACTTATAAAAGTTACTTGTCTTTGGTCCTCCATTTTGAGCGCCCTTTGGGCATCATCAAGGAGGCCTGGTTGTGCCATGGGTTAGGCTTTGGACCACTAATCCAAGGTTTGCAGTTCAAGACCACCAGCTACTCCACAAGAGAAAGATGAGGCTGACTGCTCCTGCAATGATTTATAGTTCTAGAGATCTTATATAAGGTGATATGAGTTGGAATCAACTAGATAGCAGGGACATTTGGGGTTCTTTTGTTTTTGTTTTGGGTATCACTGACCTTAATGATAAGACATTTTCATAAAACTAATATTCCTATGTCATATTTCTAGGGCAAAAATTATAGCATTATTCATATATGTGCAATTGATTTTATGAAATTGCTTATATAGGAGATAGCATACAAGAATACAAAAGATTTTTTTAAGTGCCTAAAGATTTTAAATGAAATTAATTATTGGTAAATAAAAATGAAACATTTTCTTTCTAATTTATTTAGCAAAGTCTGGTGGATAAAGTATCTCGAAGACAGAGACCTGATATGAATATGTTATTTCTAAATATGAAAGTAAGGCGGACACATCTGGTTAGCGATTCACTTGATGAGGTATAGATAATTTATTCCAAAATGGGATTAATTGATTGAAGCTGTGGATACATTCTATACATTATACTTATATGGTTTATTGCTGTTGACAGCTTTATAAGCTGTTTCTTTATTCCTATATGACAGAAGTATATTGTACTCCTTGTATTTTGATACCATAATTGAAATCAGTTTTATATTCACAATTAAGCCTTATACTCATTTTATATATGTATTTTTATGTATTTGGTTGCGATTGTTGCTAATTCCCTGGAAAAGGAGTTGAGATAGAACACTCAATGAATATGAGACTTTAGCCTGAATTCTGAAATCACCTATGTTACTGGCAAAGTGTGTATTTTCACTTCCTCAAGCCCCAGATCACTTCTCTGTAAAACAGGTGTCAGGCCTAGAAAGTATATTGTGTCTATCAGATTCAAACCTACTGTGATTGTATACGTACATGTATTAGAGCTCTACCTGCATGCAGTGTTTCACCCAGATTTTCATATGTCTGTTAGAAAATAGAGAGCTGATTTAGCTATGTCCTTTTAAAAAAATTTTTAAGTTTAATGTTAAAGGAACTTATTATATTTGTAGTCTGCTAAATTAAAATCTTGTGGGCAATCTGTGCCAGGAAGCTGTAAACTTGCCCTCACTAGTTCTGTTCCCTGCTCTACAAAGCAACAATACCCAGCCCACACAGCCTTTACGTTTACTGAACGAAAGAATAAATAGCATACTGAGCTTTGTAACACTGTAAATAAAATAAAAACTGTCGAATACACTTCCTAGAATCAAAACATGTTCATTGTCTATTTCACTGCGCTGGGTTCTTCTCCACTGTACAATTTCTTCAAATAGTTAACCCGGAAAAGAGCTGACCTGAAAAAGAAGTTGAAAGTTACATTTGTAGGGGAAGCTGGTTTGGATATGGGCGGACTGACTAAAGAATGGTTCCTTCTTCTAATTCGCCAAATTTTCCATCCAGATTATGGTAAGCATGTTTCTCATTTTTACGAACAAAATCTCTTGTTAATTGTTAGATCCAACTAGTCATCTTTATTTTTATCTCTTATATGATCTTAAAGACTTTTTGTCAACCATAAATGTTACATTTTTAATAGTATTTTTTACATTTAAAACTTCTCTGATGAAATTTATGATCTTAATGGAAATCTCACACAAAATGTATCCAAAAGACTGAAATTAAGCATTTTCAAAGAAACAAGACTCTTACTTTTGCTCAATAAACCATAGGCATTCCTTATTATTGAAATAAAAATTACCTGAAATTTTGAAAATGTTATGGTTTGCTCTATACTAACATTTGGACCCTCTTCTATGAAGTAATAATGAGCTATTTTAACAAGTAAGAATTCATTGATCATATATATTTTAAAGTATCATATTTTTAGAATATATTTGAAACTTAAATATGTATTTTTTATTCAGAAAAATTATGTAATCCTTAGTATCTTGTTAAATATTTTTCTTCAGAGGAGAACCTTAAAAGCATAACTCTTACTGTTCCTTTGGTTTTCTTTGAAATTCTTACATCACCTTCAAAATTAATTTTTAATATAACTTAAAAACTAGAAAACTTTAGTTTTTATAAAATAAAATTGGTTTATTTAATTTTGTTTACCCCATTTTACCCCTATTTCCACCCTCAGGCAATATTATCAATGACCAGTAAAATGCACTCATGTTTTCAGTCTGTATGTATATTTTGTATGTTTTAACATACATATATATTTGTATTTATTGAGATTTGCAAATATGTAGTCCCTCAAAGATTTTTAACAGGAATGATGGCTTCTAACAACAATTGCTATAATGTTTTGCTTCTAATAGATGAGATACCTCTAACTTTAAAGGAGTCATATTAATAACAAATTTATGTTTCTTTTTCAGGCATGTTTACATACCACAAAGATTCACATTGCCATTGGTTTAGCAGCTTTAAGTGTGATAACTATTCTGAATTCCGATTGGTTGGAATTGTATCCTTTAAACTTTCCACTAGGAGGTGCTAATAGATTAGGGATAAAAAGTTTTATGTATATTTTAGAAAACTTCTTGCTAAGCATTTTAGTCAAATTCAACATTATTGTCAAATTTACTAATAAATTTTCAGTAATCTTTGTTATTTTTAATACCACAATGATAAAATGCCAGAAGAATGAATTCTTATTCAGAGGAATCAATGAGTTTTGAATGTTTTCTTTTTTTCCTAAAAACCTCATCTGGTGTAAAAAAATTATTATTTCCCATTTTACATATAACCTAAATTGTCAGAAGTTTAAAACATTTTTTAAAATCAGGCTGTATCTTTTCCAATCGTAACGAAATACTTTTTGGTGTTTTCATTTTGTGCTTATTTCATTCCATTTACTGAATTGGAAAGTCCCTGTTCAAACAGTTAACATGGTTGGCTGTTAACCTAAAAGTTGGTGGTTCAGATCTACCCTGAAACATCAGAGAAGAAAGCCCTGGTGATGTACATCCCCCAAATTAGCTAATGGAAACCCTGTGGAGCACAGTTCTACTCAGACACGTTGAATCAGAACCTGCTTGATGGTAACTGGTTACTAAATTGAAATTGTGAGACTGAAATATAACCCTTTAACATGTCCCCCGAATCAAGAGACATGAAAGCGACATCTAGAAATACTGAATGGAATGAGAATAGTTGAAACATACAGCATTCACTGTATAATATTTCTTAAATGAGGTAAATCCATATTCCATTATTGGAACCCCATCATTTGTATGGTAGCAGGAATTCCTGCACTCAATAGGAAGGAAAAAGCAAAGGAAGAAACCAGTACCCAAAGGAGATAGTCCTGGGGATACATGGGGTAAAAGAGAAGAAGAAATCCCACCTTGAAGAAGCTTATGTAAGTGGCAGATGAGACTGGTGCTGTTCTGAGAGTCACGTCCCATGACTATTGGGCATCTGTACCTAGGTGTGCTACGATAAAGATTCCGTGTGCTCTGGCCAGAGGAGATAGCTAGTGATACATGGTAAAATTACCTCTGATTAACACAGGGTCAGAGAGTGTAGGCTGGGAGAACAGCTAGGGTGAAAGAGTTGATGTGTGCTGGGTTTGTTAGCAGAGTAATGAGTAGTCCACCTGCTAGAACTGGAGGCACACTGGGAGTTATGAAAGACACCCTCAGAAAAGGATAAGTCATCTTATGGAGAGGGGCTTTGAATACTTAACCTTTACTGTATCTGTTGAGATAAATCCTGAGAAATGTTTATGGAAATTGAGAGACTGGATGAAAGAAATGGTCTTAAGGAGGAAACTACGCATTGAGATAGAGGACTTCATCTAGAATGTAGGTTATGTTGTCATGTCTAGACCTTTCATTGAGCAGCCCAACACTTAACCCAGGACACCCACAGGGAGGGGTCCCAAGGAGCACAGTACCAAACCCAAACCAAACTCACTGCCTCTGAGTCCATTCTGACTCCAGAGTAGGACTGCCCCTGTGGGTTTCTGAGATGGTCACCTTTTGCAGGAGTAGAAAGCCCATCTTGCTCCCGAGGAGCAGTCGGTGGTTTCCAAAGCAAAGTGTGCAGTTAGCAACCCAGTGTCTAACCCACTGCAACGCCAGGACTCTGGGTACCAGAGTAGGGGATCAGAAATCATGACTACAGTAGTTCCATGGTTTTCATTGCTATTATTATCATAATTTATAAGAATGCTACACTTATTGTTAAAGTCTGACCCCATGAACATACTCTGCTCAGCTTCTGTTGATCCAGTCACTTACAAAAACAGCCACTTATATACTCCCTAAAGTAGAATGTATAACATGGTCTCTGTGAACTATGTTGTGCCAGTTGACCTTGGTGCCCCCCACGCTGTGATCCTTCTGTTAGTCTGGTTTTTCTAGAGAGACAAAAAGCAGTACACTTATATGTAGAGAGAGAGATCTCTATCCAGATAAATGGCTTACATAGTTGTAGTTTGGTTCAAGTCCATGTGTCAGATGTTAAAGCTGGAGGCTTTTCCTGACTCACATGGCTGCAAGGCCTGAGAAGCTGAGAAGCCAGAGGATGAACCAGGAGGGAGGGATTGAAGCAGGAAGAAGACCACGGCTGGTGGGGACAGAGCCCAGTGGCTCCAACACAGGCACTATGGTAGGCCCTAACCCAAGTGCCAAAGAAGCAGACACAGGGCCCAGGCCAGTAGGAGGAAGGAGATAGGGAGGTAATTCTCCACAGTCTTATTTATAGAACTAGGCCACACCCTAGAGAACATTAGGCTGTGGCCTGCACCTTATGGGGGAGGCCTGACTGTCTTGATTCCGTAGGTCCAGTGACTTATTCCCTCAGGGTGTTAAATTGTGTCCAAGAAGTTTTATAACTTTTCCTGTTGGTATTCTTGGGTATATTTGTAGCAAGCACATATACAAATATCTTCTGTCAAATCTCAATATTTGTGTGTATTCTCCCTCTTTCTCTCACACCTTTTTAGCCTGCATGTGTATCTAAGCATCTATTCATTGATCACCAGTACTGAGGTGTGATTTATTTGACAGTATTTACCTCGATTGCCTTTTAACCCTTACAGGCTTCCCTGTATCTGCTGCCACCTCCAGCATTTTTCCAACCTGTTTTTATTGCCTATTGCCTTCCCCTCCTCTGAGTTAATACTTGTCCGTCTCCCAAGCCAGGATTCCCACTCTTTCCTTTCCCCACCCATCCCTGGTAACCATTGAAGACTGTTGTGTTTCGGGGGCTTTTTAGTGCGAAAACCTATTCTTAACTTTTTATAATAGATAGTCTCATACAATATTTGCCCGTTTGAGATTGACTAATTTCACTTGGATAAAGTTCTCCGGGTTTATTTAATTCCACCCCCACCCCAATTTCCTGAAGTCTCAAAAACCAGCATGATGCAAAAGCGGAGGATTTTTTTTCTGTTTTCAGCCCATTCCATTAGTGTGATTGCTTTTATTTATAAAACATGATCATAGAAAGAACAAGAGCTAAGACTTACTGATGTGCTCAGCACTGTGTCAAGTTCCTTTGTGGATCAGGTCTCTGCAGAGAAAGGCTTGGGAGGAGACAAAGCTAGATAAAGCAGGGCTGTGTGACTGGTGGGCCCTAGGCTTAACCACTTCACCTTCCTCCTGTGCTGGGTCAGAGCTTCCCTCAGGGAGTCCCCATCAGGGCTCCACTTCCACCCCTGCAATCCCTGCATTCACGATATTAGAGCCAGCGCTGCCCTCCAGGACTGAAGGTTCACCAAGGCTGGGCATTTTGCAAAGGTGTTAAGGTGCTGGGAGCCTGGCCAAGTACCAGGCCCACTGAAGCTCACATTGTTATTGTTGGTACCATTGAGTCCACTCTGACCCATAGCGACCCTATGCACAACAGAACAAAACACTGCATGGCCCTGCACCACCCTCACTATTGTTCCTATGCACGAGCCCTTGATGCAGCCCTGTTGTCAATCCGTCTTGTTGAGGGTCTTCCTCTTTTTTTTTTTAATCATTTTATTGGGGGATTGTACAACTCTTATCACAACCATACATTGTGTCAAGCACATTTGTACATTTGTTGCCATCATTATTCTCAAAACATTTTTTCTCCTTGAGCCCTTGGTATCAGCACCTCGTTTTTCCCCTCCCTTACGAGCCCTGGATAATTTATATTTTGTCATGTCTTACACTGTCTGATGTCTCCCTTTACCCACTTACGCAGGGAGGAGGTTATATGTAGATCCTTGTGATCGGTTCCCTTTCTACCCCACCATCCCCTTACCTGCCTGGTATCACTGCTCTTATTATTGGTCCTGAGGGATTTATCTGTCCTGAATTCCCTGTGTTTCCTGTTGTTATCTGTACCAGTGTACATGCTCTGGTCTAGCAGGATTTGTAAGGTAGAAAATTGAGATCATGATAGTGTGGGGGGAGGAAGCATTAAAGAACTAGAGTAAAGTTGTTTCATCCGTGCTATACTGCACCCTAACTGGCTCGTCTGCTCCTGGAGACCCTTCTGAAGGGGATTTCCAGTTTCCTACAGATGAGCTTTGGGTCTCCACTCCACACTCCCCCTCATTCACAATGATATGATTTTTTTGTTCTTTGATGCCTGATACCTGATCCCATCGACACCTCGTGATCACACATGCTAGTGTGCTTCTCCACATGAGCTTTGTTGCTTCTGAGCTAGATGGCCGCTGGTTTATCTTCAAGCCTTTAAGACCCCAGATGCTGTATCTTTTGAGAGCCGGGCACCATCAGCTTTCTTTGCCACATTTGCTTATGCTCCCGCTTTGTCTTCAGCAATCATGTGAGCATCATGGAATGCCAGTTTAACAGAACAAAATGTTGTTGCATTGAGGAAGTACTTGAGTAGAGGCACAATATTATCTGCTACCTTAATACTAAACCTATAAATATATACACATAGATCTATTTCCCCATCGTCATATATAAATATATTTACATATATACATGCCTGTATTTAGACCTCTATAAATGCCCTTTGCCTCCTAGTTCTTTCCTCTATTTCCTTTTACTTTCCTCTTGTCCCACTATCATGCTTAGCCTTCATTTAAGTTTCAGTAATCCCTCTCAGTTACATTGCCCTTGATCAAGCCCTACCAGGTCTACACCCTTTTAGCCATTGCTTTTGGATCACTTGTTGTTCCCTTGTCCCTGGGTTTGTTAACAGCAACTTCCTTTCCTCCCCTTCCCCCTCTTCCATGTCCCCCTGGAACTGTCAATCCTGTTGTTTTCTCCTTCAGATTGTTTATCCCACCTATCTGATCTAGATAGACTTGCACGGATAATAATATGTACAAAAAACAAGACAGAGCAAAACAAAGCAACAAAAAAAAACCAACAGCGAAAAACCAAGAAGTCATGATAGCTTGGCCCAAGGCAGCTTGGGCACTGCAAAGGGCGTACAAGAGTGCCTGCTGGAAAGGGAGTGCCACCAAAGGCTGATGGGTTGCCCGCTTTGGTGTAGAGCACCGCTAATGGTGGACAGAATTGTCCTGGTCAGGTAGATCGCTGCGGAGGTTGGGCAGAGGTTCCCATAGCAGCGTGGAGCATTGGCGAGTGTTGGCTGAGCTGCCTTAGGCCGTGTGAGGCACTATGGCAGGTGGGAGGAAGTTCCCTCAGTCACGTGGGACCACAGAGGATGGGTAGGAGCTCTCACAGCCACGCAGGCAGGACTTCCCCCGAAGAAGGTACTGGAATTTCCCCTGAAAGAAGTTGGGCAGGATAGCCCCTGGTGGCGAGTGGGTGAGCTTTTTCCAGCCTTGGGCTCTGGTGCAGAGGGTGGAGCTCTCCCAGCTGGGTAGAGGGCAGGAGTAATTGCCCTAAGCTACGGGGAGTGGTCTGAGAGAAAAGGAAAGAGAAAAATTAAAAAACAAAAACAAAAAACCTAAGCCCGCTGAGGCTGGAGGGGACCTAGAGAAGAGAGCAAAACAAAAGTAATAATATAGCTGAGCCCCAATCCCTGATCATGGGGCTAGAGGGCTTTAAACCCTACCTGTAGCTGTGTTGAGATAAAGCCCCTGTGTCAGTTCCAAATGATCCCGGCTCTGGCTGAGACAGTGGTGGGGCTAAGATCAAACCCTAGCCGGCCTCCACTGTGGTAAGCCAAAAGCCCCCAGCTCCTCAAAACCTAGTAGATCTGTGCGTACATGTCTTATGATGTTCCTCCTGGGACATGGCAGTGTGGAATTCCCCTCTTGGTAACTCTCCTGCACTGATTTCTGCAGAGTCCCTCTGGTATGTGTTACTCAGTCCTCTTCCACTTTTTTGCTGGCCCTCCACGGTACCAAACATGATGTTCTTCTCCAGGGACTGCTCTCTCCTGACAGTACATCCAAAGTTTGTAAGACAAAGTCTTGCCATCCTTGCCCCTAAGGAGCACTCTTGCTTTACTTCTTCCGATACAGATCTGTCTTTTTATTGTACTGTGGTGTCCTATGTGTTGCTGTGATGCTGGAAGCTATGGCACTGGTATTTCAAATGCCAGAAGGGTCACCCAAAGTGAACAGGTTTCAACAGAACTTCCAGACCAAGAACAGACAATGAAGAAGGACTCAACTCCCCACTTTGGAGGAAGAAGCCACTGAAAACTTTATGCATAGCTTTGAAGCATTTTCAAATAGTGAAGCTCACATTGGGATGTCTTTAAACTTGCACGGATTTCTCCCAAATAGGGACCCTCTCTGATGCTTCTCCCTTTCCTGCCTTCCTGCTCCATAGCAATTTTGAGCTGCGGAACCTAAGGCCATATAGTAGGTGGGAGGGAACTCGGGGCAGTGCCACTGGCTGGCTCCATTTGTGCTGAGGACATGGCTAAAGAACATCACAGGGCACACTGGTGGAATGAAGTAGAAGGTGTGGGACTCCATAGCCCAACTCCCAGAATCCCCTAGAGACCCTCCTAAAGGGAAGGGACATCCAAATCTGTTGCCTCCGAACTTTCTGTCTTCTCTCTCAACACACAAAACAGTCGGATGATGGATTTTTACTATTATTACAAATGGAAAATGTCACATCATGAGATAGCTGACAGGTGAGAGCAGATATATAAATACACACAAACACAAAGAGTAGACCTGTGTTTTATAGGGCTTTCAAGGGTCATCATCTTTCTGTAGGCCTTTCTTCCACAGTGGATTTGAGTCACCAACTGCCTAGGTAGACCAGAGAAACAAATCCAGGGAGACATTCATATGTGTATAGGAAAGAGCTTTTTTTTTTTTTTTTTATGTTCACTTTTTCTGCTTTTTCTTTTTTAATTTTTTAAACATTTTATTAGGGGCTCATACAACTGTTATCCCAATCCATACACACATCAATTGTGTAAAGCGTATTTGTA